>NW_005355410.1:1531185-1540530 GCF_000412655.1 Myotis brandtii | reverse complement strand
GGCCCTACCCTGAGCGTGACTAGGGGTGGCATTGCAACCTCCCGATCTGCCCTGCTCTGTGGATGACAAGGGGCAGCGCCCCAACTCCCCAATCAGCCCTGCTCTGAGCCCGACCAGGGGCTGCACCTAGGGATTGGGCCTACCGTATGCCACCCGAGAGCAGGCCTAAGCCAGCAGGTCGTTATCTCCCGAGGGGTCCCAGACTGCGAGAGAGCACAGGCCGGGCTGAGGGACACCCCCTCCCCCCCGAGTGCACAAATTTTTGTGCACTGGGCCTCTAGTTCTATGTAATAAAAGGCTAATATGCAAATCAACTGAAGGGCAGAATGACCAGTCTCTATGACGCACACTGACCACCAGGGGGCAGATGCTCAATGCAGGAGCTGCCCCCTGGTGGTCAGTGTGCTCCCACAAGGGAGCCCCACTCAGCCAGAAGCTGGGCTCAGGGCTGGTGAACGCAGCAGCAGTGGCAGGAGCCTCTCCCATCTCCACAGCAACGCTAAGGATGTCCGACTGCTGGTTTAGGCCCAACATCCTCCGAGGGCTCCTGGACTTGGAGAGGGCGCAGGCTGGGCTGAGGGACTCCCTCTCTCCAGTGCATGAATTTTGTGCACTGGGCCTCTAGTATAATATACAAAGTGATCATTTTTGCTTCTTTCTAATACTTACACTTGAATTAATACAAAGGTGTTTACTGAAATATTGTTTTAATATTGAAAAATATTAATCAACAGTGGATTAATTGTTATTCATTCAGCAAATATTTCTGACAGCCATTATCAATATTTGCTGTTTATTCTAACCATTCTCCTATGCTTACATACACATACACATAGATGTGTCCTGAATAAATGAATGAATGAATGAATGAGTGGAGATGGACTGATTTCATCATAACAGGAAGTTTGCTCTATAAGTTCCTCTAGCCCTGAGGCACTATGGTCATGCTTTGGGGAACATTAGTAGAGAAGAGTATAAGAATCATGAAAGCTCTGAATTGTGAAAGGAAGTTGTGGGATTTTTCTGTGACAGAGGGGGGACCCAAGTCAGATAAAGCAGCAATAAATGGATCAGTGACACAAGAGACAGAGATACCACGTGGCCTCAGTTTTTTTTTGAGACAATTTTGGGTTGTTGAGAAGGAAGGGGAAATTTCCTGTCTGGACTTTCTATTAATAGGGCATCTGGTGTGATTATTGTTATGAATGTGTTTTTTATAACCCTGTAGATCATACCTATTTACATGCTATTTCCTCTACCTGGTTTTCCCTCACATCTTTGTTTGGAAGCCACGTATCAGGTAGGTCTTCCAGAAATGTCAGCTACAGAGAGAGACCTTCCAGAGAACTTTAACCAAATAGCCTCTCTCTCCTACAGTCATTCTCAAACCCATAAGCCTATTTTATTGTCTTTACTCATCAATGGAATTATACTATATTTTACTATTTAATTGCTTATATCAACAATGGAAATATTTTTATGTAAAGGACCAGATAGTAAATATTTTAGGCATTATGGCCAGCATAGTCTATGTCACAACTACTCAAATCTAGTGTCATGAAATTATCATAGACCACAAACAAATGAATGATTGTAGCTGTGTCCTCAAACTTTATTTGAGGACACTGAAATTTGAATTTCATATACTTTTCAAATGTCGCAAAATCTTATTCTTCTTTTGTTTTGTTTTTTAATCATAAAAAAAACTGGAAAATCATTTTTAGCTTTCCGGCTATACAAAAACAAGCAGTGGGCTGATATGACCTGTGGGTCATGATTTGCTGATTCTTGGTTACAGGTTTATTTTCTGTTCCTCTTCTCTAATCTCCCCCTCCAGCTTCAAAAAAGTAAAATCATTGTCTGTTATCCCACTGTACCTACAAAGGAATCCCTCAACAAATATTTAGAATATTTGTTAAGAGTTTGCCACATACATATTCTCATCACTGTGATAGAAACCAAAGACATTCAACTATAGTGTACTATACTCTAGGGCACAGACTGTCACTAAAAGGCAACTAATGTAATGGTTATACACTAGATGTGTACAGTGTTCAACCTGCACAACCTTACAGGGTGGCCTTGGACTGTTTACATATTCTTTTCACCCTTTATTACCTTTTCTGCTTCACTCAACTAGTGTGATGCCATTTCTATAATCCCTACTCTAGAGCAATGAGCATATTTCCTAAATAGAATTTGTCTTCTTTTTAAATATTCACTTGTTAATATAGCTTGTTCAGTGCTGTCATAGCTATTATGCTTCCATTTGTAATTGTTATAATCCAATTGTTTTACATGTGACCTTGTTTAAAGATTCCATTTAGAAAAATTAAATCTATACAGAAAAACCAAACACAGATTTTTAAAAATATCTCAGTTTTCTAAGATCTTAAGAAATACTTACATAAACTTTCTGAGCCACTGCCATATGTATATCTAGTATCTTTACTAATATTCTCAATAGCCTGGGCTGCTTCACTGGCCAGTAGATACTGAAATCAATAGAATATGAAATTTCAGTTAATGTAAAACTTTAAAACAGGACAGGTGGAAGTTTCTAAAAAATTCAATCATATATTAATTGACTCAGACTATATACATGAATAAATATAGAGTAGGATGGTAGTGGTCAGGAGCTGGGGGTGGGAGGAATGGGGAGATGTTGGTCAAAGGATACAAACTTCCAATTATAAGATGAAATAGTCCTGGGGATCTAATATACAGCATGGTGACTATAGTTAACAATATTGTCTATATACTTGAAAGTTACTTAAAGAATAGATCTTACATGTTCTCACCACAAAAGAAAAAAATGTAGTTATGTGAGATGATAGATGTATTAACTCACTTTTTGTGGTAATCATTTCACAACATATATGTGTGTCAAATCATCACATTTTACACCTTAAACTTACATAATTTTATATGTCAGTTATATCTCAATAAATTTGGAAAAAAACTGTATGCATGAAAAAATCTGCATTTACCCAAAGGTAAATCAAGAAGAATAAATTAACTTCAAAAAAATCTGTTTTGCTTTATGGAAATCACAATTGAGTGACTCTAACCGTAAACTCTTATAATACCTTGAAAATTGTGTTTAATTTGAAGAAAAAAATAATTCTCATCAGCCTTTTATAGGAATTTATTAACTTTATAAAATGAAGTATAACTATATTTCAAAGGCAAACAACTTGAGGCTACCCCATTCCTAGATAAAATTATCACCAAACTTTAAATCCAAGTTCTCTAAACAATATTATACCTAAGTGTGCCTGATTCCCTTCTCATCCTTCTCAGAAACTTTATTTTAGTCTTGAGTAAAATGTCTAGTAACTCCCTAAGACTCATCCAATAAAAAAGTATCTGTTTTTGGTTATGAAGCAAGATCATAAGTCCCATGTGCCACTATATTTGTTTCTAGCGTACCCAGATCTTTTCTGAAGTTGGATGGTGCTCACTTGTCACTCTCTTGAATAACCCAGAGGAATATCAGTGGGTACGATGCTGTGCCATTCCTTTATTCAAAATAAAAATGTGAATGGAACCCCATTGTCTATAGAATGAAATGTAAATTTATTCTGACACTCAAATAAGCTGATCTTATCTTCACAAGTTGACCTCACCTACTTTCTGATGATATCACCCTTCACTTTGGCACTCTCACAATCCCCTGAACATACTTCTTGTGGGAAACACCATCTTCTCAGCTTGGAATGTCTTCCCTTCCCTGTCCATATATAGAAATCCCATCTTTCAATGTTTGGCTGAAATTGTATCTGTTCCTTGGCATCATAGCATGTTATCATTCCCTTTAGTTTACTGTATTGTCCACTACATTCCAAAAAAAGGGGAGGGGCTGCTCTTGCCTCAACTCTGCAATTGGAGATGCTTTCAATAGGACCCTTTGGAGTTAGAGATGTCAGCATGCAACCAATTCCTAATGCTGATACCAAATCGATGAGTGTTGTGCTGAGACTTGATCTGTGGTGGCTATTGTAGAAAGCTAGTGACCACAAAGCAGATGCATAATTCCAGAGACTCTTGTCCTGGTCCTTGCTCATATGGCTTCACATGTAGATCACATCCAGGTGGAATGGTTCCGTCTTGACCTTCAAGGGGTGTGATATTTTTCTTAGAAAGCCCATTGGCTGGACTGAAGGTCATGTCCTCAGTGTAAGGCCCCTGTGCTTTACAGTCATGCAATGAACTTTCCCCCTGGGTTACTCCTTGTAGAGTTAGGCCAAAACCCTAGAGGAGTTTTTAATTCTTGAAACTAAATATTATTTTATTTCTGAAATGCTAATGATAAAAATAATTAAGCAGCACTTACCAGTTCCTCATGGTCTTTGCTTCTGCTTCTGTTGTAGGAATACGGAAACACTATCTTCTGGGAGTATGAATGCATTGTGATATAAGCTTTAATATGATTGATATTTCTTCTCAAGAAATTAGCCACTGCCTTCACTTCTGGTTCTGACTCAGGGAAAAGGCCACAGTAGATTTCCGAGCACGGGAAACTTGATGCACCCTTCTCTGTTGTGAAATTGATAGACTGAAATTATATTACATTCTATTGTAATTTGTGATTTCCTTTACAATGTATTCTCCTAATATCTATGGTGTAACATTTTTAGAAATGGATTAGATAGAGCTCTGTAAATAGTATACTTATGATATCCACTAAATTGTTTATGTCCTGTTTGAAGTTGATTATTCACATGCCCTATAGCAGACCTCTAACAGTTGCTGCCTGGGGGCAACCATCTTGCAACCTTGAGAAAGTCTATTTGAGTCTCAGAAATGCTCGCCCTGTCTCCCAACTCCTGCTTATGTGAAAACAATAAACCCCATTTTCTTTAATCCATTGTAAGTTTATTTTTTATGTTGTTTAAAAATTGCTAATTAACAAAGCCCATAAAAGAAAAGACTCATTTGGGAACTCAGAATATACAAGTCTGCTTTCAGTGTTACTTCTAAGTTGCTAAAGTGGCTTAGTAAATAAAATGTGATGGTGATATTTGGTGCCAGAGTAATGTTTACTCATTCCTTTGAAAGAGTATAGCATATGTTACTTCGAATGGTAGCCTGCCCCCCAACACTTTTCCTTTCTGTCCCTAATTCATAGGGATGGATCCCCAGGGAGCCACCCCTGACTGAAAAATTACTCCCCTCTGGAAATAGCTGATTAGGTCTGAATTGGGTCCTTAACTTGTGTCCTGAAAATCTGAATCCCCCCACTGATAAATTGAAGTCAAGATGAAAATACTAATTTCAGTATAGTTGCTCTTTTGATCAAAGAAGATAACACCGCCAGCTGACACCCACAGAACACATGCTGTATATCAGGAACTCTACAAAGATCTACACAAAATATTTTATTTAAGCCTCAGAGCAACCCTATGAAGCAAATGCTGTTGTTTTAGGAGATGCAATTTGGGCACTCTTGTTGGTAACCATCCTTTACAATAAGATCTATGTTACATATTGTTAATCACCTAATTACTTGATTCTAATCTTGGCTTTAGGTAATTTTTTTAACCTATCTATACTTCAATTTCCTTACCTGTTAAATGGAAAAAAAATACATTAAATGAGTATTTAATGAGGATCCCATGAGTTAATGCATATAACGTGTTTTACACAGTGCCTGGCAAATACTAAGTATTTACTGTTTCTTGTTTCTTGTTGTAGTCATCATCATTATCATTATCATCATTTGTACTGGGACCTAAAACAGCCAGTCTGCATCCCAGAGATGAGATGGGGAGAGAAAGGACGCACTGAGCCCCCTACACTGCTCCAGGCCCAGTTCTAGTCTGTTTCTGAGTCCCAGCTGCATCCTTGTCCTTGGGTTCCTTGGGCCACTCCATTAACCTTACAGAGCTTGTCTTTCTTACTTAAGCTTGTTCTGCTTTCTTCCTGTTATTTGCAACAGAAACAACCTTAATGTTCTTTTTCCCACACGGAAATGTTGTGCTAAACACCCAACGCCTTTCCAAGTATTTTATTTGTTTTAATTTTTAACCAATAATGTGAATGGACAAACCAGTTTTGAGAGTTTGGCCAACTTTGAATACTCCTGGTCTTTTTTCCCTGATATATATTTCTAAAGAATAGAGATTGTACAGGGTTGGTAAAAAGTTAATTTACAGTTGTTTATATGGAAAATAATACAATAATTGATAAATAATAATAAACTGTGTTTCGTGTATTCATATAATCTACTTTTAAAAAGTTATCTTTATTGTTGAAAATGTTACAGATGTTCCTTTTACCCCATTGACCCTCTCCACCCTGCCTCCGCTCCCTACCCCACCATGTATATTGGGGGTAGATGTAGGAGAGGACATGAAAGAGTTGGAGAGGCTTGTCCTTATATAAATCCTCAGACCAGAGCTGTTTAATAGAAATATAATGTAAGTCATATATTTAAGTTTTCAAGTAATCACTTTTAAAAAATAAACAGGTGAAACTAATTTTAATAATACAGCTTATTTAACACAATATTACAAAGCATTATCATTTCAAACATAACCAATATAAATATTATTCATGAGATATTTTGTTATTTTTTTCACACTAAGACTTCAAAATCTGGTGCGCATTTTACATTCACTGCACATCTCAATTAAACAAGCCACATTTTAAGTGCTCAATCAATGGCCATATGTGACTAGTGGCGACTGTAATGGACAGTGAAGCTTCAGATTCTCATTCTGTGACTCATTCTAGAGATGTCAAACATTTTAGTGGAAAGAGACAGGCAGTCAGGAAACTTGAGTTTGAGACTGCTTTTCCATTAAGCAGGCATGTCAATCTGAATAAGCTGCTTCGTCTTCGTGCTTCATCTGTGCCAAGAGGTACCTGGTCTACCAGGTCCCTTCAAGTTCAAACATTATTTGCTTTGTAGGCAAAGAATCAAGAAATATCAAGAGAGGCAAATTCATAGAGACATAAAATACATTAGAAATACCAGGAGCTGAGAGAGCAGGGAATGAGGAGATATTGCTTAATGATTACAGAGTTTTTGTTTAGGATGATGAAAGTTTTGAAATGAATATAGGTGATGGTTCAACTAGATTGTGAATGGACTTAACATTGCTGAATTGTACACTTAAATGGTTAAAATGACAAATTTTATGTTATATATATTTTACTACAATAAAAAATAATTAAGAGACACTACCATCTCATAGAAAGAGAAATAATGGATTTTTTAAAAGTGCATACTCATTGCAAAAACTTTGTAATTTAACTTACCATTTGAGAAAATGAGTGGATCTGTCTTAGGAAGTTTGAGAACAGAGGTTTTCACAAAATTCCCCATGTTATAGGCTGAATTCTGCCCCTCCCCCCCTCGCCAATTTATGTTTGAATTCTAATCCACAATGTGCTGTGTTTGCAAATAGGGCCTTTAAGGAGGTAATTAAGTTTTAATGACGTCATAGAGGTAAGTCTTGATCTAATATGGTTGGTGTCCTTATAAGAATAGAGAGGGAGAGAGGAAGAGAGAGAGAGAGAGCAATGATGCACAACACAGATAAAAGGCCATGGGAGAACATAATGAGAAGGTAGCCATTTGCAAGCCAAAAGGGAGAGGTCTTGGGAAAAACTCATCCTTCTGATATCTTGATCTTGGACTTCCAGTCTTTCTCTTGTTTAAGCCACCCAGTCTGTGACATTTTGCTATGACAGCCCTAGCAGAATAAGGCATCCTCAACCTCATTCCCATCTCTAACATACAGACAATTTTAGTACAGAAGAAGGGTAAAATAAACATAAAATGAATAAGTAGGCTTGATATGTCATTTCCTATTAATAAATGAGGTGCTCTAATAGATCCTTTAGAAAGTATCATAAAGGCACATTCTAGTTGTAGGGACAAGGAACACAGAAGATTTAATTCTTCTTTCTCACTGGCTTACTTGGAACTCTCTCTTGTCTATATGCATGCTGCTTCTGTTTCTGTTTTTAATTCTTGTGATATGTAATAATATATGGCAACATAATATAATATAGCACCATGCCTAAGAAGGGTCTGAGATATTTCTTTTTGGCAATAACAATATATTTTGACCACTTTGCTACTTAAATTAGGTAATATTGGTTTCACCATGGAAGTATTAAGTAAAATAGAGCACCAAAAGAACTTAAAGATAAAATAAGAAGTTCCAAAAGGGAATATATAACTGAAGAGTGATTGTCAGACATCCAAGAATTTCAGTAAGCCCTGGCTAGTGTGGCTCAGTTGGTTGGGTGTCACCCCATGCACCAAAAGGTTGTGGGCTCCATCCCCAATCCCCAGTAGGGGGTATGCAGGAGGCAGCCCATCGGTGTTATGCTCTCACATCCATGTTTCTCTCTCTCTCCCTCTTCCTTCCTCTCTCTCTCTAAAAATCAATAAATTACAAAGCCTGGCTTTATATCCCATATCTGCCACTTTTTAGCTCCATGATCTCCAGCAAGGGACTTAACCTTTTAAAGTCTGGGATTCTCCATTCATGATATTTTGATAATGAAATCTAGGAGATACACTATGTAAACTGCTCCACACTTAGTAACTGTCAGCCCTATTTATTCAGCTTTATTTTATACTAGAGGCCTGGTGCACAACATTCATGCATGGGTGGGGGGGGGACCCTCAGCCCGGCCTGTGCCCTCTCGAAGTCTAGGACCTCTCAGTGGATGTCCGACTGCTGCAGAGGCGGGAGAGGCTCCTGCCACTGCCATTGTGCTGGCCAGCTGTGAGTCTGGCTTCTGGCTGAGCGGTGCTCCCCCTGGGGAGCGCACTGACCACAAGGGGCCTCTCCTGCATTGAGCTTCTTGCCCTCTGGTGGTCAGTGTGCATCATAGTGACCAGTCGTTCCGCCATTTGGTCAATTTGCATATTAGAGTTTTATTATATAGGACTAGTGACTCAGTGCATGGATTCGTGCACATTGAAAGGAAATTAATTAGAAGGTGGCTGGTGGCACGGGACTGGGCGAGATGGGCCAGAAATGCCCTGGAGCCAACCTCCCACAGTCCCTACCTGGCATCTGCGGAGTGAGCAGGGTCCCTCTGGCAGGTGGGGTCCCTCTGCCTGGCCTGCGGGGATGCGGTCAAAACCGGCTCTCTGACATTCCCCGAGGGGTCCTGGAGTGCGAGAGGGCACTCTGCAAAGTTGCTGTCATACAGGGTGTGGAATGCAAATGCAAGTGTGCAGTAAACCAGATTCAGGGCCGACAGTGCCCCAGCAACAACATAACCTACAGCTGAAGGTGGAATCGTGCAGCCCCGCAAGGAATCGTTCTTCCTCCTCTCTGGTTTTGGGGTGCGTCACCCGAGAACTGCTGCTGC
>NW_005355410.1:1525255-1529088 GCF_000412655.1 Myotis brandtii | reverse complement strand
GGGGGCCGGGCAAAGGCCCCCGCTTCTCCGATCACTGGCTGGGGGGCTGGGCAAAGCCCCCCGCTTCTCCAATCACTGACTGGGGGGCCGGGCAAAGGCCCCCGCTTCTCCGATCACTGGCTGGGTGGCCGGGCAAAGGCCCCCGCTTCTTCGATCACTGGCTGGAGGGCCAGGCAAAGGCCCCCGCTTCTGCGATCATGCCTGGGGGCCGGGCAAAGGCCCCCGCTTCTCCGATCACTGGCTGGGGGGCGGGGCAAAGGCCCCCACTTCTCCGATAACTGGCTGGGGGGCCGGCAAAGGCCCCTGCTTCTCCGGTCATGCCTGGGGGGTGGAACATAGTCCCCCGCTTCTCCGATCACACCTCGGGGTCTGAGCAAAGGCCCCTGCTTCTTTGATCACACCTGGGGGGCCGGGCAAAGGCCCCCGCTTCTCAGATCATGCCTGGTGGGCCGGGCAAAGCCCCCCGCTTCTCCAATCACTGACTGGGGGGCTGGGCAAAGGCCCTGCTTCTCCGATCATGCCAGGGGGCTGGGCAAAGGCCCCCGCTTCTTTGATCACGCCTGGGGGTCTGGGCAAAGGCCCCGCTTCTACCATCACCCTGGGGGTCCGGCAAAGGCCCCCCCTTCTCCGATCTCGCCTGGGGGGCGGAGCAAAGGCCCCCACTTCTCCGATCACTGGCTGGGGGGCCGTGCAAAGGCTGCCCGGCTTTTGACTGCCGCCTGGGTTTCTGATCACCATCAGCAGCAGGCAGCTTCTTTCATCCTTCCCCATTTGCCTTCCAGCATTGGGCCTATGTATGCAAATTAACCGCCATCTTTGTTGGCAGTTAATTTGCATATCGCTCTGATTAGCCAATGGGAAGGGTAGCGGAGGTACGGCTAATTACCATGTTTCTCTATTATTAGATAGGACTAGAGGCCTGGTGCATGAATTCGTGCATGGGTGGGGTCTGGCCGGCCCACCCCCTGGTCGAATCCTGGTGGAACTCCTGGTTGAGGGGACAATCTGCATATTAGCCTTTTAGGATAGATTAGCTGCTGCTTCTCTGACTCCCTGCCAACTAATTACTGCTTCAGCAGTCTTTGGGCCTCAGCAGGCACTTCTATTGAATAATCTTAAGCATGGCTCTATGGAGAAACCACTATATAATTACCTTGAGCCTGAAGCAGGATTAACAACTCTCCTCTCCTTACTGAGTACATCTCTAGCTCTCTTAGAACAACTAAATCCATTTACATGATCATTGAATTAAGGTTTTTGGAGAACCCTCCATGTTTCAGGGACTGGACTAGGTCATGGATAATGATTCTTACCTTCATGGAGTTTCTAACCTGGAGGGGGAAGAAAATAAGCAAATAAGGTAAGTATTCTGTTGTGCCGTTTTCCTATGTGCCTTGGGATAATGATGAAATGTTCAAAAGCACAAATTTAAAGAAAAATGTAAGATCATTATCATAGGATTGTGTAGGACAAAGGAGTAAGAAAAAGAGGGTGTTTCTGAGGTTACATTATCTTTGTTCTCTTGTAGTCCCCAAGGATCCACGTGTGCCCACTTCCCAAATATAGTTGATTCAAACTTACTGTTCAGTGTAATTTAATGGATTGGAGAGACATTGGTCAACATGGACATATAGGTCTCAGGTGTGGGTTTCTATGTTACAAGATCTGTATATTGCACCATGTGCCCACCACCCAAAGTCAAATCTTCTGTTACCATATATTAGAACCCTCTTCTCCCCCCGCCCCATCCCCTTCCATCTAGCAGCCACCACACTGTTGTTTATGTTCATGAGTTTCAGGTTTATATCCCACATATGAGTGAAATCATATGGTTCTTAGCTTTTTCTTACTGACTTATTTCACTTAGCATGATATTCTCAAGGTTCATCCATGTTGTCACAAATGGCAGTATTTCATCCTTTCTTATGGCTGAGCAGTATTCCATAGTGTATATGCACCACATCTTCTTTATCCAGTCCTCTATCGCAGGACACTTTGTTTCCATGTCTTGGCCACCGTGAATAATGCTGCAATAAACATAGGGGTGCGTATATCTTTGCAAATACATGATTTTGAGTTTTTTGGGTATATATCCAGGAGAGGGACTTCTGGGTAGTATGGTAGCTCTATTCTGAATTTTTGGAGGAATCACCAGACTGCTTTCCATAGTGGTTGTACCAGTTTATATTCCCATCAGCAGTGAGTGAGGGTTCGCTTTTTTCCACAACCTCTCCAACACTTGTTATTGCTAGTCTTATTAATAATGGCCACTCTAACAGGTGTGAGGTGGTATCTCATTGTAGTTTTGATTTGCATTTCCCTAATTGCTAGTGAAGTTGAATATCTTTTCATATATCTATTGGCTGTTCGTATGTCTTCTTAGGAGAAGTGTATTTTGAGGTCCTCTGCCAACATTTTGATTGGATTATTTATTTGGTGTTGAGTTGTATGAGTTCTTTATATATTTTGGTAATTAAACCTTTGCCAGAGCTACTGTTTGAAAATATCATCTCCCATCTGATTAGCTGCCTCTTTGTTTTGTTGTCAGTTTCTTTTGCTGTACAAAAGCTTTTTAGTTTGATAAAGTCCCATTCATTTATTTTTGCCTTTCTCCCTTGCCTTTGGGGTCAAGTTCATAAAATGTTCTCTATAACCAAGGTACATAAGTTTAGTACCTATATTTTCTTCTATGTAACTTATTGTTTTAGGTCTTTGATCCATTTTGAATTAATTTTTGTATATAGGGACAAATTGCAATCCAATTTCATTTGTTTGCATGTGGCTTTCCAGTTTTCCCAGAACAATTTATTGAAGAGACTATGTTTACTCCATTGTGTGTTTCTGGACTCTTTTTAAAAAATTATATGTCCATATATATGTGGTTTTATAGCTGGGCTCTCTATTCTGTTCCATTGATTTGTGTGACTGTTTCTCTGCTAATACCATACTGTTTTCATTACCATAGCTCCGTAGTATAATTTGAAGTCAGGTAGTGTGATACCTCCAGATTTGTTCTTTTTCCTCAGGATTGCTTTGGCTATTTGGGGTCTTTTGTGGTTCCATACAAATCTGATGATTTCTTGTTCTATCTTTAAAAAATGACACTGGGCTTTTGATAGGAAGTGCCTTAAATCTGCTTTGGGAAATATGGCAATTTTAACTATGCTGATTCTTCCAATCCATGAACACAGGATATTTTTCCATTTTGTGGTGTCTTTTTCAATCTCTTTTAGTAAAGCTTTGTAATTTTCAGTATATAGATCTTTCACATTCTTTGTTAAATTTATTTCTAGGTATTTTATTCCTTTGGTTGCAATTGCAAAAGGAATTGTTTTCTTTGTTTATTTCTTTTTCTCAAGTTTTGTTGTCAGTATACAGGAAGGCAATGGATTTTTGCACATTGATTTTGTATCCTGCAACTTGACTGTATTTGGTTATTGTTTCTAATAGTTTTTTTTTGGTGGAGTCTTTAGGGTTTTCTATATACAGAATTATGTCATCCGCAAAAAGTGACAGTTTTACTTCTTCCTTCCCTATTTGAATGCCTTCTATTTCTTTCTCTTGCCTTATTGCTCTGGCTAGGACGTCCAGCACTATGTTGAATAAGAGTGGTGAGAGTGGACATCCTTGTCTTGTTCCTGATCTTAGAGGAAAAGCTTTCAGTTTTTCACCATTGGATATGATATGAGCTGAGGGTTTATCATATATGCCCGTTATTATGTTGAGGTACTTTCTTTCTATTCCAATTTTTTAATATATTTCTTTTCTTTTTTTAAAAAATTCTTTATTATTGAAAGTATTACATATTTCCCCCCACTTCCCCATTGACCCCA
>NW_005355410.1:1522044-1524357 GCF_000412655.1 Myotis brandtii | reverse complement strand
GCTCCCTTTTTATTTTGTTGATGGTTTCTTTTGCTGTGCAGAAACTTTTTATTTTTATGTAATCCCATTTGTTTATTATCTCCTCAGTATTCCTATTGTATTTAGTGTTTTAATTATAAATGAATGTTGTACCTTATCAAATGCTTTTTCTGCATCTATTTATCAGATCATATGATTAACCTTTCTTTTGTTAATGTGGTGTATTGCATTAATTGATTTGTGTATGTTGAACCAACCTTGTGACCCTGTACTGAACCCCAGTTAATCATGATGTATTTTTTTTATGTACTATTATATTTGATTTGCAGTATTTTGTTTAGGATTTTGCATCTGTATAAATCAGAGATATTGGTCTGTAGTTTTCTTTTTTGTGTTATCTTTGCAAGGTTTTGGTATTAGGATTATATTGGCCTCATAAAATGCGTTAAGAAAGATGGACTCTTCTTCAATTTTTTTGAAGACTTTGAAAAGGATAGGTTTTAAATTTTCATTGAATGTTTGGTAGAATTTACTAGTGAAGCCATCTGGTCCTGGACTTCTGTTTTTTTGGGGAGGTTTTGATAGTTGTTTCAATTTCCTCACTGCTGATCAGTCTATTTATATTTTCCAATTCTTCATGATTTACTAGTAGACTAGGCAGATTATATAATACTAGGAACTTATCCATTTCTTCTAGGTTATTGAATTTGGTAACATAGTCTTTCATAATATTCTACTATGATCCTTTGTATATCTATGATGTCTGTGGTGACTTCTCCTCTGTCATTTCTGATTTTGTTTATAAGGGTCTTTTACTTTTATTCCTTAATGAGTCTAGCCAGGGGTTTGTCAATTTTATTCATCATTTCAAAGAAACAGCTCTTTGTTTTATTAATTTATATAGTCTTTTTATTCTCTATTTCATTCAATTCCGCTATAATTTTTATTATTTATTAACTTCTGACTTTGGGTTGCTTTTATTCTTCTTTCTCTAGTTCTTTAAGATATAATATTAGTTTGTTTACTTGGGATTTATCTTGTTTCTTGAAATAGGCCTATAATTATATAATGCTTTCACTGCATCCCAGAAGTTTTGATGTGTTGTATTATCATTCTCATTTGTCTCTCTATATCTTTTGATCTCATCTTTTATTTCTTCTTTGACTCAGTCATTTTTTAGTAGTATGTTGTTTAATCTTTACGGATATGTGTTTTTTTAATTTCCCCTTTTTGCAGTTGATTTCTAATTTCAAGGCATTGTGGTTGGTATAATTACAATTTTCTTGAATTTGTTAATGCTAATTTTGTGACCTAACATATGGTCTATCCTTGAGAATGTTCCATGAGCACTGGAGAAGAATGTATAATCCGATGTTTTGGGATGAAAGTTTCTGTAAATGTCAATTATGTCCATTTGGTCTAGTGTTTCATTTAAGGCCGATATTTCTTTATTGATTTTCTGTTTGATTGATCTGTCTAGAGTTGTCAAGTGAGTATTAAGGTCTCCAACTATGATTGCGTTTTGATCTGTTTCTTCCTTTAGTTCTGTGAGTAATTGTTTTATATATTTCAGTGCTCCCTGGTTGAGTGTATATATATTAAGAAGTGTTATGTTTTCTTGATGTAGAGTCCTCTTTGTCATTATAAAGTGTCCATCTTTGTCTATTGTTATCTTGAAATCTATTTTGTCAGATATAAGTATGATTACACCTGCTTTTTTGTGGGTGTTATTTGCTTGTAGAATCATTTTCCATTCTTTTAGCTTGAATCTACTTTTGTCTTTGCAGCTTAGAGGTGTCTCTTGTAGGCAGCATATGGTTGGATTTTGTTTTTGATCCACACGGCTATTCTGTTTCTCTTTATTGGTTGAACACAGACCATTTACATTTAGGGTAATTATTGATGTATGAGGATTTCCTATAGCCATTTTATCTTTTGTTTTCTGGTAGCTCTGTACCTCCATTGGTTCTTTTCCTTTATGTTTCTATATGTTGTTTTTGTTTGATGGTTCCATTTTATCTTTTGTTTTCTGGTAGCTCTGTACCTCCTTTGGTTCTTTTCCTTTATGTTTCTGTTGTTTTTGTTTGATGGTGTTTCATATTTCTTTCCTCTGTTTCCTTTTTTTAAGCTATGTGTACTGGTTTGGAGATTTTTCTGTGTGGTTACTATTAGGTTTATAAATAATAAACTTGAATATATACTACTAGAGGCCCGGTGCACAAAAATTTGTGCCCTCTCGCAGTCTGGGACCCCTCGGGAGATAATGACCTCCTGGCTTAGGCCTGCTCCCGGGTGGCAGAGGGCAGGCCCAATCCCTAGGTGCAGCCCCTGGTC
>NW_005355410.1:1510062-1519476 GCF_000412655.1 Myotis brandtii | reverse complement strand
TTTCTGGGGTTTTTTTTAGCTTCTATGTTTGTTACAATGTTCAAACTGCAGGCTCAGAGGCCTGCAAGGCAGGCGGGGAACGTTGGTTTCCTCCGTCACTGAAGGAAGCAAGCCTCATGTTAGTTTCAAGCTGCCTGGCTGCCGGCTGCCATCTTGGCTGTCAGTTAATTTGCATATCTCCCTGATTAGCCAATGGGAAGGGTAGCGGTTGTACGCCAATTACCATGTTTCTCTTTTATTAGTGTAGATAGGTTTTTTTTTCTTTTGAGTGAGTCTGATCTTCATCTTCCTTTACTAGTTCAGATCTTTACCCACACCCCTTTTATGTTTTTGTTGTCACAAATTATCCCTGTTTATGCTGTAAGTATTTTGGTGATCTTATTTGTAGTGTTGTGACCTTATTTTCTTTGTTTGAGGTAGAATAACTCCCTTGAGTATTTCCTGCAATAGAGATTTTCTGGTGATAAAATCCTTCAGCTTCTGTATGTCTTGGAGTGACTTTATTTCTCCTTCATGGTTAAAGGATAATTTTGCTGGGTATATTATTCATGGCTGGTAATTTATCTCTTTTTGATGTCTGAATATTTGGTTCCATTCTCTTATAGTGGCTTATAGTGTTTCTGCTGAGAAGTTAGATGAAATTCTGATGGGTTTTCCTTTGTAGTCATTTCCTTTTTTCCCTGGCTGCTTTGAGAATTTTTTCTTTGTCATTAATTTTTGATAGTTTTAATACAAAGTGCCTTGGAGAGGGCCTCTTTAGATTGAGGTAACTAGGTGTTCTTTTTGCTTCTTGGATCCTGGAATCTAATTCATTCCATAGGTTTGGGGAGTTCTCATCTACTATTTGTTTGAATAGATTCTCTGTTCCCTGCCTAAACTACAATTGCTTTTTCTGATGGAGTCAGATAATTCTTGAGCTCTTTCATTTTTCTTTATGCCCAGCTATCTCTTCTCTCCTCTGTGTCATTTATAGATTCCTATCTTCATTATCACTAATTCTTTCCTCCATCTGATTGCCTCTGTTTTCTATGCTCAGTAATTCACTCTTTTTAAAAAATATATATATATTTTTATTGATTTCAGAGAGGAAGGGAGAGGGAGAGAGAGATTGAAAAATCAATGATGAATCAGAATCATTGATTGGCTGCCTCCTGCATGCCCCCTACTGGGGATCAAGCCTGCAACTCAGGCATGTACCCTTGACCAGAATCAAACCCGGGCCCTTCAGTCTGCAGGCCAACACTCTATCCACTGAACCAAACCAGCTAGGGCTCTGTAGTTCACTCTTAATCTCCTAGATTGCATGCTTCATTTCTAAGATTTCTGATTGGTTCTTTTTTAAAGTTTCAATCTCTTTGGTAAAGTACTTGTTTTGTCCACTGATTTGTTTTCTGAGTGCATTGAATTGCTTGTCTGTATTTTCTTGCATCTTGTTGAGTATTTTCAGAACTGCAATGTTGAAACCTCCATCATTTATATCACATTTCCATGTGTTCCAGCCTGTTTTCTGGGGATTTTTCATTTTTTTTGCTAATCACCCTTGTTACCATGGTTATTCATGGTATTTGCTGTTCTCCTTTGCTTAGACATCTATATCTGTCTACTAGAGGCCCGGTGCATGAATTTTGCACCAGTGGGGACCCTCGGCCTGGCCTGTGGGATCGGGCCAAAACCGGCTCTCCGACCTCCCCTGAGGGGGCCTGGATTGTGAGAGGGGGCAGGCCAGGCCGAGGGACCCTACTGGTGCATGATCGGTGCTGGGGAGGGATGTGGGAGATTGACCAGCCAGAGAGAGACCGCAGGAGGGCTCCAGGGCATGTCTCGCCCATCTCGCTCAGTCCCGATTGGCTGGACCCCAGCAGCAAGCTAACCTGCCAGTTGAGCATCTGCCCCCTGGTGGTCAGTGCACATCAAGCGACTGGTTGACTGGTCGACTGTAGCCCCCTGGTGGTCAGTGCACGTTGTAGCAAGCTGTTGAGCAGCCTTATCATATCATTAGCATATTACGCTTTGATTGGTTGAACAGCCAACCAGCCGACCGGACACTTAGCATATTAGGCTTTTATTATCTAGGAATATTAATGGCTGATAGCAGCTTTCTCTGAACAGGTCCTTCTATGATTTTTCCAGTAGATGGCGCTGAATTGCAAGATTATTTTAGCTCTGTGGTCTCCCAGTTTTGACCTTCAGGGCTTCCATAAAACAGTTCAGCTGTGCTGCTTATGGGCGGGGTTTGTTTTGTCCCTACCCTAATGGTGACCCCTGACCTCCATTGGGTCCCACCCCAAGCACCCCATGTGGAGATCAGTCACAGAGGGAAACAGCGGTTTTACTGCAATAGCTCTTGGTTTACAGATAATATGCTTCTCGACCTGACTCCAAGGGCAACAGGAGGTGAATTTTGAGAGCTCAAATGGTAGTAGTGTTCTGTGGTTCTGTTTTTTTGTCTGAAACAGTACTGTGTAGCCTGACAGTGGAGAGCCACATGGCAGAGCCCCATGCTCTGTCAGGCATCTGCTGGCTCAGTCACTGTCCCCTCCACTCACTGCTTGCCCTGCTGAACTGTCCCCTACAGCTCTCTGTTCCTCCAGGCCCAAGAAAGTGCCTGCTACTGCTGTTTTCCTCCTCTCTCCAGGCCGGGCCTTGAGGTCCGGCTTCAGGGTTGCATCTGTGGGCCATCGGTGCTTTCCTCCCTTCTCATATCCCCATTTATTTCTGGTTGCCCACCTTTAGACCTTTCAATGTGCAAATCTCTCATGCATGCCTCTGTATGGAGCAGGCAATTCTTTGTTGAATTATAGTTGGTAAACTTGTTATAATTTCAGGGGGAGAGGCTAAGGGGATCTCTCATACTGCCATTTCTCTGACATCTATCTGTGTAGTTTTAATTTGTAACTGTTTCTTAAATGTAGTGGCTATGAAATATAATGGGAGTATGGAGGGTGAACTAACACCTACTTCCCTGAGAACAGACAATATTCTTGAATGCCTAAATCAATATTCACTGAGTTCCTTAACTCATCCAAATCAAGGAATGATAAACTCCCACTGTGCTAGACATAAGTTTATCTTTATAATATTCATGAAAGTAAGACCATGTTAAGAAAGTGAAGAGTTAACACAAAAGAAAATGCTTTCAAACACTATAGAGGTAAACATTTAACTATGCAATTAAAAATAAGAGATACCCACCTGACCCTGGTCTCTGCTATCCTAGGGATGAAATTATTTGTTTATTAAACAGGAAATTTAATAGTCACATCCTTATTATTCTAGAAAAATAGAATTTTAAAATTTTGAAGCTAGATGGGACTTAAAGAACTGGTCTAACTTCCTTCTTTTACAGATGAGGAAACAGCACGAAGGAGAGGTTAAGGCAGCGGTTCTCAACCTGTGGGTCTCGACCCCTTTGGGGGTCGAACTACCCTTTCACAGGGGTCACCTAAGACCATCGGAAAACACATATATAATTACATATTGTTTTTGTGATTAATCACTATGCTTTAATTATGTTCAATTTGTAACAATGAAAATACATCCTGCATATCAGATATTTACATTACGATTCATAACAGCAGCAAAATTACAGTTATTAAGTAGCAACGAAAATAATTTTATGGTTGGGGTTCACCACAACATGAGGAACTGTATGAAAGGGTCACGGCATTAGGAAGGTTGAGAACTACTGGGTTAAGATAATTTGCTGACTCTAGTTAATATTCACAGCACCACTCTTAACTAAAAAGTTTATTATTTAAATTATTTCCTGATTCAGAAAGACCCTCTATCTTTGAATTAATGCACCTTTCTTTATGAATATCATGTTTCTAAGGAAGAAACATTACCCAAAATGAAACAAACAACCTACCACACCAGTGTTTGGATGCAAAGTTCCTGTTCAGATCTGTTCCAGTGCAAGGATTGTTTTCATGAACAGAACGGTTCTTTCTCCACATTCGATTCTAGTAAACAAGATACAGATAACCAGTGTGGCCATGTTTGTGGTTTAAGGAAAGACATGACTTTTAAAAATATATATATATTTTTATTGATTTCAGAGAAAGGGAGAAGGAGAGAGAGATAGAAACATCAATAATGAGAGAGAATCATTGATTAGCTGCCTCCTGCATGCCCAACACTGGGAATTGAGCCCAAAACCTGGGTATATGTCTGGGTTGTGGGAATCGAACCATAACCTCCTGGTTCACAGGTGCACGCTCAACCACTGAGACATGCTGGCTGGGCAAGACAAGACTTTTAATGCCTAAGTGGCCAGGCTATATTTCTCTCCTGCAATCCCATCACTTCATCCTGTCACTTTCTTCACGGCATTCTTTTTGCACAGCTCCTGTTTTTGTCTAGGTCTCAATCACATTAACTCAAACTATTTTAGTTTAAACCGAACAAAATAATAATATTTGATTAATTTTGACCTAAAGAAATAATATTGTCATTTGGTTTTGCTAGGCTGCTTATTGGCCTTTTTGTTTAGTCTTATTCCTTTAAAGTAATTTTATGCATTGTTGAGTTCCTTCTAAGAAAAGTAAAATAACTTTGTGTTTCAACTCAAATTAAAACTATGAGTCATGAGTTTCTTTTTTTTGAATGGCACCAAGTTTGACTTTTCTTTTATTTTTTTAAAATTTTTTTTTAGTTAAGGTCCATGTCCATTGGTTTGGCTTATATGCATGCATACAAGTCCTTTGGTTGATCTCTTCCCCTTGCCCCCTCCCTCCCCTACTTTCCCTCTGGGGATTAATAGTCTGATCGCTGTTTCTCTGTCTTTGGATCTGTCCCTGTTCATCAGTCTATGTTGTTCTCTATATTCCACAAATGAGTGAAATCATGAGATATTTATCTTTCTCTGACTGGCTTATTTCACTTAGCATAGTGCTCTCCAATTCCATCCATGTTGTTGCAAAAGGCGAGAGTTCCTTCTTTTTTTAAAATTGAAATATATTTGACATCTAACATTGCATAAATTTAAGGTGTACAACATGTTGATTTGATACATTTATATATTATGATATGATTACCATTGTAGGGATAGTTAGTACCTCTATTACATCACATATCATTTCCTTTTTGTGGTGGGAATAATCAATATTTAGTCTCTCAGCAAGTTTGAAGATTATAATACAATACTGTTGAGTCTTGAGTTTCAGTGCTTTTTAAAACTGAATTCAACACTTTCTAAAAGCTACAGGGGCTAGAGCTGGGAAGACTCCTGTAGCCTGATGGCTCCTTTGGTTGTACTGATCTGACTCTGGTTTGTAAACATAAAGCAAATCCCCCACTGTATTCCTGAGGTAAACTGGAAGCTTTGATCATGTAAATAGTTGCACAGCCTTTAGTTCTAAGGTTGGGGTGATGTGGCACTGTTTTCCCCTACTCTCACCAACCCTTCTACCAAACCTCCCATTCTACTTCCAAACCTTGGCCTGTGGTTTGGTAGCAACACTTTCTGTGGAGAAATTAGGTTCTTGAACTGCAGAAACTACTATTTGGCAGAGTTCAGACACAAAGAACAACTGAAAAGTGGAAACATCTAAAGGGTGGCTAAATTCCACTGTGATTCTGGTGAAGGCATACATTTATTATAACATCAACATCTAGATGTGATCACTTATTGAACATTAAATTAGTATTATGTGCAATGCTAGGTATTTCTCATTTACTTAGTTTAGGATTTTCCCACCCCCACCTGCAAACTTTAATTCATAGTATTCCTCTTAATTGAGTTGATTTTCCCATCAGTCTCCATTCTGATCTCTTCTGCATAAATTACCTCCAACATGAAATTATTCCTGTGTAATCCCATATGTTTCTAATCCCTGCACTTTTCTCATTCCTTGTAGTGTTTACATGTGCTACCCAAGTAGGTTTCTCTTAACTGATATATGCTCAGTTATGTTTTATGTGCCCCTCATTAAATTAGAAAGGAATGTTCTTCATAGTGCTTGAGTAATTTTACATGAATCATGATACTTATAGATTAGAAAAATTATTGATAATGGTTCCCAATAGAGATGAGATTGATCAGGATACTCATGCTCATGATTGAGTTAAAGTGTACTAAGGTTTAAATTCACAAATAAGTTAGAATAAAAGTTCAATTAATTCTGTTCTAAATCTTGCAATTTATGATTTTACAAATAAAAAATGCTATTTAAAGGATTCCTAGTAAGAATAAATGGATCTAGGCATTGTGCATCAGTGGTAACTAATATCTCAAAAAGAGTCACAACTAGATATTATACACATCCTGATCTGAGAACACACTATCACAATGAAGTAGTCTTGCCAAAAAAGTTAATTCTAAATCTGATTAAGCTTACAGAATCCAAATATCAATTTTTAGAAAATACAGGGGACAGAGGAATAGGTTAAATTGCAACATGGCAAAATGCAACTAGCAAATTCAGACAATGGGAAACTTTTTTGTTCAATGAATAAATTGCAAGGAAGAGTGAGAGCATGAGCATTTATGGATTACAATAGAATTAAAAGACATATAAATCAATCACAGCATATTAGCCTTCTTTGGATCCTGAATCAAAGAAACTTATTTAAAAGTTATTATGTAATTAAAAATTTAAATATTGATTGAACCTTTTATTTCAAGTAATTATTTTTAATTTTTAGATATATTTGTACTGTGGTTATTTTTTAAAGAGCTTTTTTAGAGATGCATACTAAAATATTTATTGATGAAATGATATGATGTCTGAGATTTGCTTTAAAATAATATGGGTAAGGTAGAAGAGTATATAGATCAAAATAGATCAGCTTAAGATGATTATTTCTGAAGCTCTCTGACAGGTACATAGGAGTGTACTATAAAATTATTTCCACTCACATAAGGTTGATCTTTTCCGTAATGAGAATTATTTTGTTTCATAATGAAACTATTGTGCCAAGATCCAGGATTTTATAAATAATTAATTCAGAGTATCATGTATTCCCAAAGGGGGCAAGTTTTTTCTTTGCCTTCACCTACCGTTTTCCAAGAGTAGTCATAACCATCCACATTAACTACCGGCATAACATAGAAATCCAGGTGCCTCAGAATATTGGTAAACAGATTTTCTTCCCCAGATAACCGAGTTACCTACAAATAAAACCAAGTGTGTTAAATAATATCTTTTAAGTTCTTCTAAACTTAGTTTGTTTCTTTTTCCTTTTTAAAAATTAGTTTTTATTGATTTCAGAGAGGAAGGGAGAAGGGGAGAGAGATAGAAACATCAATGATGAGAGAGAATCATCTATCGGCTGCCTCCTGCATGCCCTCTACTGAGGATGGAGCCAGCAATTCGGGCATGTGCCCTGACGTGGAATCAAACCATGACCTCCTGGTTCATGGGTTGAAGCTCAACCATTGAGCCACACCAGTCAGGCTAGTCTGTTTCTTTTATATGTCCCCCCCCCCACCTTTTTTAAAGTCATTTGGCATGTTTAGATTTACAAATTTAACTTCTAGGAAGAGTATCAAATGGTCTTCCTATTTGATGGAGGCAGAAAACAGAACCATACGTTTTATAAAAATTTCCTTTGAGAAACAAAAATAATTATTTATTAAATCCATAAAGCCCACTACAAAGATTTAAGGAAGCAAAAACCTAGATATAGTTCTTTTCAATAATCCATATCAATCAGAGCTTTAATTTTTGTCTTATGTCCAGATAGGACTAGTGATATTTTCTACATTGTCTTTGTAACTTTTGGGGCTAAATTTTTGCTGTAATAGCAGTATGTGTCCCAAGCATCAGATCATTTGGCTTTAAAATCAGTGGTAGCTTTTCCTAAGTACTGGCTATGAGTTTCCGAATAGGCATCATCTGACACTGCTCATTTGGTTCCAGTGGTTCTCATCCTGGGGGTCGCGACCCCTTTGGCGGTCGAACGACCCTTTCACAGGGGTCGCCTAAGACCATCCTGCATATCAGATATTTACATTATGATTCATAACAGTAGTGACATTACAGTTATGAAGTAGCAACGAAAATAATTTTATGGTTGAGTCACAACATGAGGAACTGTATTTAAAGGGCCAGAAGGTTGAGAACCACTGGTTTAGACCCACACCTACCTTAGGGTCACATTTTCCAACATGATCTAATGACATCCTCATTCTGATGACTGAGAAGTGCATCACAAAATAACCAAATATAAAGGCAGGATAACCACAAAGACAAATTTCAGCTGGTTAAACCATTGCTTCTAGGACTAAGCTTTGGTATAAACACATTATCATAATGAAGTAGTGGCAGCATTGCTATATTTTAATTTGTGGATTAGTTTACAATTATTTGTTGCTTTAAACTTTACTCAAAAACACCTCAAAAGATGTTTTTAAAAAATATTTTTTTATTATTGACAAAAGAAAAATGTCTTTAATCCTACTTTAACTATAGTAAAATCTTTACCATTTTCTCTTTTTAAATATTTAAAATATCATTTTCATATTCTGCTAAAACAATCATGAGTCATGTTAAAAATTTTTGCAATGGACAACCACTAATGAAATATGGGAGAAAGGAAAGCTAAAATACAAGTTGTTTTTTAATCTACTATGGGTCAGAAATGAAAGCTTAATGAGAAGAAAGCAAATTTTATAGACTAAAAGAAGCGATTTTTTCAAGAGTTGAGCAACTAGTAAAATACATTTTTATGCTCTAAATTTGTAAATTTATGTTGAAGTCATGTTTCAGTATTAACATAGCAGTTAATTATCAGAAAAAGATTAGAGACCTGATTTATTTTAAAGTAATAAAGCATTTATCATTTTAATTTCTACAATGTTTGTTGAAGTTTTAATATATGTGGCCCAGTAGGTTTCTTTGTCTGCCTCTCTCTCTATCTCTCTCTTTGGCTTAAAATTTATCTCTCACAATTTTGTAGGCCAGAGGTCCAAAATCAAGGTGTTAGCAGGATTGGTTCCTTCTTGAGGTTCTGAGGAAGAATCTGTTCCATGACTCTCTCCTAGCTTCTAGGGGTTGTTTGGCATTACTTGGCTCATAGCTACACCACTACAATCTCTGCCTCCATTGTCACATGGCCTTCTTTTTTAAAAATTTATTTTTATTGTTGAGAGTGTTACAGATGTCTCCCCCTTTTCCCCATTGCCCCCCTCTACCAGATTCCCACCCTGCCCCAAGCCTTCATTGCCCTATTGTCTATGTCCATGGGCAATGCATATGTGCGTATGTTCTATCACATCACATATCATTTCTTTTTTTGTGGTGGGAATAATCAATATTTAGTCTCTCAGCAGTTTGAAGATTATAATATAACTAGTGGCCCAGTGCACAAAATTTGTGCACATTAAAAGGGGATTAACTAGAGAAAATATTTTAATATTGCTATTTGCCCTTTCTCTATAATACAAGTGTCAGAGATGAAAGGAAATTAGTA
>NW_005355410.1:1499923-1509997 GCF_000412655.1 Myotis brandtii | reverse complement strand
TCCGCTGGGCAGGGGTGCAGCCTCAGGTCCCCTGGCCTGGCACTGGGGTGGGGGGGCACGACTTGAGGTCCCCTGGCCTGGCACTGGGGTGGGGGGTGCGGCTTGAGGTCCTCTGGCCAGCGCCAGGGCAGGGGGCATGGCCTGAGGTCCCCTGGCCTGGCACTGGGGTGGGGGGTATGCTTGAGGTCCCCGATGAAGCCCCGCCGGGTGGGGGATGTGGCTGAGATCCCCCATCAAGCCCTGCTGGGCCGGAGGTGCGGCCTGAGGTCCTCCAGCCCATCACCGGGGTGGGGGGGGTGCACTTTGAGGTCCCCGTCAATCCCCGCCAGGTGGGGGGCATGGCCTGAGTTCTCCTGTCAAGCCCCGGCAGGCGGGGGGCACAGCCTTAGGTCCCCTGGCCTGGCGCCAGGGCAGGGTGCATGGCCTGAGGACCCCATCAAGCCCCGCTGGACGGGGGGCACGGCCTGAGGTCCCCTGACCTGGTGCTGGGGTGGGGAGCGTGGCCTGAGTTCCCCTGTTAAGCCCTGCTGGTGTGGGGGGTGCAGCCTGAGGTCCCCTGTCAAGCCCCATGGGGAGGGTTTGGGAGGGGTGCAGCCTCAGGTCCCTGCTGATTGCTTGTTAAGGCTTGTTTTGGGAACTCAGCCTCTGCTGTGGGTGCAGCCATCTTGTGTACAGAGCCCCCCCTTCCCCCGCTTCACTGTGGGTGCCGTCATCTTTGTGGTGGAGTGATGGTCAATTTGCGTATTCCCTCTTTATTATATAGGATACTGTTAAGTCTTGAGTTTCAGTGCTTTTTAAAACTGAATTCAACACTTTCTAAAAGCTACAGGGGCTAGAGCTGGGAAGACTCCTGTAGCCTGATGGCTCCTTTGGTTGTACTGATCTGACTCTGGTTTGTAAACATAAAGCAAATCCCCAACTGTATTCTAGAAAATTTGGTCACTGTGCCTAAGACTTCCAGTACTATGTTGAACAAAAGTGGTAAAAGGAAAATTTTTTTTTTAAAGGGAAATTTCTGTCTTGTTCTTATTCTTAGGGAAAATGGTTTTAAAATTTGCCCATTGAGTATGATGGTGGTTGTAGGTTTGTCATATATGACCTTTATTATGTTAAGGTATGCTCCCCCTATACCCCCTTTCCTGAGAATTTTTATCAAAAATAGGTGCTGGCGCTAGCCAGTTTGGCTCAATAGATGGAGTTTCAGCCTGCATACCAAAGGGTCCCAGGTTCGATTCTGGTCAAGGGCACGTACCTCGGTTGCAGGCTCCTCTCTAGCCCAGGCCCTGGTCAGGGGCATGCAGGAGGCAACCAATCGATGTGTTTCTCTCACATTGATATTTCTCTCTGTCTTTCCCTCTCTTCCACTCTCTTTCTAAAAATAAAAAATGGGTACAGGATTTTGTCAAATGCTTTTTCTGTGTCTATTAATATGATCATGTGATTATTATCTTTCAGTTTTTTTTATGTGATGTATCACATTTATTGATTTGCGAATATTGTACCAGCCTTTCATCCCTGGAATAATTCCCACTTGGTCATGGTGTATGATCTTTTTGATCCGATTTGCTAATATTTTGTTGAGGATTTTAGCATCTGTGTTCATCAGGGATACTGGCCTGTAACTCTCCTTCTTTGTAGTATCTTCATCTTGTTTTAGAATTAGGATAATACTGGTCTCATAAAAAGAACTTGAAAGTTTTCCTTCCTCTTGGATTTTTTGGAATCGTTTGAGGAGGATAGGTATTCTTCTTTGAATGTTTGGTAAAACTCACCTGTGAAGTCATTGGACCAAGACTTTTGTTTGTTGGGAGTTTTTATTACTGCTTCAATTTCATTGGTTGTTATTTGTGTATTCAGGTTTTCCGAATCTTCCTGGTTGAGTTTTGGAAGATTGCATGATTCTTGGAATTTGTCCATTTCGCCAAGTTTTCCAATTTGTTGGCATATACTTGTTCATAGTATTTTCTTATAATCCTTTGTATTTCTGTGGTGTCAGTTGTTACTTCACCTCTTTCATTTATGATTTTATTTATTTAGGCCCTCTTTCTTTGTTTCTTGATGAGTCTGGCTAAAGGTTCATCAGTCTTGTTTATATTTTCAAAGAATCAGCTCTTAGTTTCATTGATCTTTTGTGTGTGTGTGTGTGTACTTGTTCATAGTATTTTCTTATAATCCTTTGTATTTCTGTGGTGTCAGTTGTTACTTCACCTCTTTCATTTATGATTTTATTTATTTAGGCCCTCTTTCTTTGTTTCTTGATGAGTCTGGCTAAAGGTTCATCAGTCTTGTTTATATTTTCAAAGAATCAGCTCTTAGTTTCATTGACCTTTTGTGTGTGTGTGTGTGTTTTTTTTTTAGTCTCTATGTCATTTAGTTCCACTCTGATCTTTATTTTTTCCTTCCTTCTACTTATTCTGGTCTGTTCTTGTTCTCTTCCTAGTTCTTTTAGAAGTAGAGTTAGATAGTTTATTAGAGATTTTTCTTGCTTCACTCTCTTTATTTCCTTCTTACCTTTTTCAATGGTTAGATGGGAACTTTAGCCATAAGCTAGGCTTATGATCAATGTTAGCCCAGAAATTTCTTGTTTAATGAGCAGAGCTCCAAACAGAAGGATTGAATGAGAGCTGAAATATAGCCTTTGAAAATAGAAGGATAGAGGGAAACTGTACAATAAGGGGACTTCTCAATGCCTGTAAGTAGAGAAGAGGGCTGAATGGATCAGCTAGATTAGCATCTGAAGTGAGGTAGGGGAAAAGGAGTCTTGTGGGATCTAATGCTATCTCCAGGTGAATAGTGTCAGAATTGAGTTAAATTGTAGGACACATAGCTGGTGTCACAGAATTGCTTGGTGTAGGGAAAATCCTCATACATTTGGTATCAGAGTGTTGTGAGTGTGGTGTTAATGTGAGAATAATAGAAAAACTCAGGAGTAATGTTGGTTTTCTTTACACAGACTTTAAAGCTAAGCCAATTCACCTTTGAGTGCTTTACCTTTTGTTGTTGTTGCTGTTGTTAATCCCCACCTGAGGATATTGTTTCCATTGATTATTTTTTAGAAAGAGAGTGGAAGGGAGGAGAGAGAGAGAGAGAGAGAGAGAGAGATCAATTGTTTGTCTCCCGCATTTGTGCAGGGATGGAAGCTGCAACCAGAGTACGTGCTCTTGACTGGGAATAGAACCCACAACCCTACAGTGGGCCAACATTCTAACCACTGAGCAGCACCAGCCAGGGCTAGGTTGCTTTACTTTTTAAATATAAAATCCACCCGCACAAATTTTTTAAAGCTAAATATTTTATTTTCCTCATACAGTTGTTTGAATCATTATGAAAGTCAGACGGAGCAGGCAAAGATGGAGCTTAAATGTCCATTAAAAAGAGCTCTGTTGACTTAGGCTACAAAAATCAGGCTGACATTGTTGGGGCAAAATACTTGATTGTAAGTTTCTTGAAATGTATCTTGTTTTCCATCGTTTTTCCAGGGTCTGTAACTGCATAGGCAATTTATAAATGTGAAATAAATAATTTA
The DNA here is from genome assembly GCF_000412655.1 of Myotis brandtii. Taxonomy (NCBI): domain Eukaryota; kingdom Metazoa; phylum Chordata; class Mammalia; order Chiroptera; family Vespertilionidae; genus Myotis; species Myotis brandtii. Next base: position 1,506,471 of record NW_005355410.1, on the reverse strand, counting down.
ACCTTATAAGGATTCCGCAAGTGGGAGGAAAGATTTGTAAATTTGGGACAGACAGCAATTAAGGACAAGTTCACCAATATAAATTAGAGTCAATATGAGTTGAAATTTCTTTCTGGCCCAATCCAGATTCAGTTATAAAATAAAAAATAAATGTGCTCTCTCCTCCTTTGCACCTTTCTCTCTCTACCAACTGCTACTTCATTCATTACCTAAAACAAATAGAACTACCCAATGTGGAGAAGATTCCAGATCATCCAATGACTGGGCTGTGTTCGGGTCTGCTCAGTTGGGAACTATCTTCATTTGGTCAAGGCAGTACCAGCGGTGGTTGGGAACTTTTCAGTAGGTCCAGGAATGCTACAGCTCCCATCCATGGGGAAGAAAGGATAAGTCAGATGAAGATAGTTAGAGATGTACTTGACAAGAGGTCAGAAGAGGTAGAAATAATTTTACTTTTGATGAACTTTATTTGTTAAGACATCAATCTAAGTGGTAATCTCTTAATTTCCTAACTCATTTGTTTTGTGTTACTGTGTATATGCAAATATAGTTTCAGGTTTATAGTCATTATAATTTTTACTTTTATGACATACTCTTTGTCTTATATATGGATTTTTTTATGCCAAGGCCTTTTTCAGGGACAAAAATCCTCTATTATGATATATGAAAAAATAAGATCTGCCCTATAATGTACTTTATATTAATTTTGCAAGGGCAGAATATGGCAAAAAATGTCGGGATAATTCAAATCAAAAGAATAAGAAATTAAATGAAACTTAATTTATGTAATTGCTTTAGTTCTTTCTTCTACTTGTAAAAATATTACAATTGCATGCTACTTCTTAATTATGTTCTAGTGTTTATCCCTAGCTTAAAATGTAAGAAAGAAAAGGCCGACAATCTTTAGAATGATTTTAATGCTTGAAGTTATGGCTCTAAAGCATAATATGCATATAAGTCATCTGGGAAGCTTGTGAAAATTGTAGATTTCTATGCCTCACCTCCAGAGATTTTAAGTCATGAATTCTAGGATGTGACTTGGGAAAATGCATTTTGTAAACAATCCAGCTGATTTTGACACAGATGGTCTTAGGCCACATATTTAGAAACTCTGGTCTAAGAGAATGTGAATACTGTACTTACATAGTCTATGAACCACAAGCAGAAAGCAGGGGAGATCCATTCTCTGGCATGGATTCCACAGTCAATCCAAACAGCATTTTTGGCTGCTTGTTGCTTTTCAGAAACCTGCCCAAAGAAAATAAAAATAATAACAAGGAGCCTCAGGATAACTTCCATTTATTTAGGGCTTATATTTTAACTAGAGGCCCAATGCACGAAATTTGTGCAAGAGTAGGCCTTTCTTCCCCTGGCTGTCAGCACCGGCTTCCCTCTGGCACCTGGACCCGGGCTTCCCTCGCAGCCCTGGCTTCCTCTGGAAGGTCTTCCGGAAGGATGTCCAGTTTAATTAGCATATTACGCTTTTATTATTATAGACCCTTTTAACAAATATATGACATATGCATTCGTCTCTGAATTACTTTGAGAATTCTGAAGAAAAATTAAAAGCTGGTGAGATTAAAAGTGAAGAGATAAAATTATTAAGATCACATACCTGGTAAGAGTCAGAATTAAGAATTGAAGCCAGGATTTTTGACTTAAAGCTCTTTTATTCCCCAAACATTTAACTAGTTATAACTAGTGGGAATGTAGAAGTAGAGACCAGAGAACTAGTGCTTCAGGCACTTTCTTCACACATCGTTAGAGGTAAATGGTATGTGTTGGGTAGGCAGCTTTCTCTGGGAGGTGTGGAACAGAGAAAGGCTTGAGAAAGGGGAGCCAGTAGGCTATTTCTCCATTTCATACAAAAAGAATCACACATCTAACTTCACACAAACTTATCACAAATATATCTGGGGACAGTAGGCTTGTTCTGATTCACAGTATTGGGGGGTGGGGGGCTAGTGCATGATGTCAAATCTCTGGAAAAAGAGATATTTTCCAACCTTTCTTTCCTCAGTGATAGCCTTTAAGGTCTTTAGCAGAATTCTCAAATTCACCTCCAAACAAAATGAATTATATTTCATTTGCTTTTAAAAAATAGTTACAACCCAACTTTAGAGTATGGAGGGAAGGGAGAAGAGTGTTGTAAAATCAAACAAATATGTGGGGTTGAAATTCCAAAATAAGAAAAGAGAGAGTTAGATTTTTAGATTGCCATCTGCACTACCCAAGGAGGATTTTCTTAACTAACTTGGAGATAGTGATATTCAATGAGAAAGCAAGTGAGAAAGTCACGTGCACTGACCGTGAAAGGTTAAATTACTCAAAGAAGAGAACTGCCTGGCTGACTTAATCTATTCAATTTAATAGAAAACCCCGAGTTGTCTGAATTAGTTGTCTTCTGTCCGTGCTAAGCAAGCTCTGCTGGTACTGGTCCTGTCACTGGCAAGCAGGAGGAACCCTAGAGACCTGCATTATGTCCTTATGTGGGCATCCTTGGCCAAGTAAGAGTGAGACTAAAGCATTCAAGAAGCATGGCTTTCCCACATGTACATCTAAGTAGCAGAAACACAAGTTCCAGTGAGTACACACAACATGCTGAAAGCAAATGTCATGGATGGGATGCCATGATTACAAGGATCCAATCTGAGCAACTCAGTCACCAAGAAGACCCAATGTTTCATATGTCTGTCTTGAGTCCGCACTGCAAGTTTCTTCATAACAGATTAAAACCTAGAAATTCTGACTCAAAATCTTATCTTTGAATGACCAAAAAGGCACACCTATCACAATTTAGATAATGTTGGGAAAGTAAATGTAAATTAAATATCAGTAAATAAAATATTTTCCAATGATTATTTTTTTCCAGAGCTTCTTTTTAAATATATAAATATATATATATTTAGGGTGAGGAAAGTGGTACAAAACAGAAGTACATCATTATAAATTAAGAAAGAATTAGTATGTTTTTATGTCTCCCCCAAATTCTTCTTTGGCCACATTTACTCACCTTTACTAAGGCCAATTTATTCAACTGAAAATGAGTAACCAAATGAACTGTGATTGGAGCAGAAGTTATCATATCAACCCTATTGTCAGGACCCCAGCATTTCCCTGGTTCTTATCCTTCCCTGGGTTTGGTTGTTCAGCTTTTATTTGCTTTGTTTTGTTCCAAAAACTGTGTCAGTGTCAGTGTTTGTCCAATAACAGATTATCTCTCTCTTTTTTTTCTTCCTACGTAAGGCAGTCAGAGGTGGTGGTGGTATAAATAAAACAAGGACATGAAAAATAATCCAGACCACACCCCTCACCCTTTATTTTATGACAGTAGGTCTTGAAGTTCAGGGAATTTATCTATGTCACATAAAAGAGACAGAGTTGATTCTAAAATTGGGGTTTCCACTCATAGACCAACACTGCATTAGTAAAGCGAAAAAAAAAATTAACCCTAAGTAGCTGAGTATTAAAGTGGAGGAACAGTTGTAATACAAATATTTATAGAACTCAAAGAAAAAAATCCAAATTATAACAAGTACCACTGGAGAATTAACACATCCCCCGGAGTCAACAGATCAATGAGTCTCCCCCATGACATACCTTTAAAACATAAAGTGGACGCTTCTCATATGAGGATCCAATGTGGATTTTTTCAATCATATCAGGATACTGCTCAGTTATAACATCCATCCAAGAATAAATCTATCAAAATGGACATAAGAAGTCAGTCACAGAGTAAGTTTGAAGCATTTCCCTGACCAAAGGAAGCAGACAGCATCTTTAAGGGAAGGAGAGCTCTCTAAAACCTGTGTAGGTAGAAAGAATGAGGAACTAAAATATTTGGGGCAGGTGTTTCTTCTGTTGTTTAGGAAAAATCAATAAAAGTAAAGTTTTGAAAATTATCAAGGTTTAGAGAAAGAGTAGAAAAATACTGAAAACCATATGACAAAGTAGGAAAAGTTCATCTTTAAAGTATGTCTCCTAAGAGTTATTTTTAAAGGCTCATCACATCAAATCCCTGCCTCTATGTATGAAATCCTCTTTACCATTCATTCACAAGTTCACTTTTATTTGATTTTTTTAAAAAAATTTCACTTTTTAAGAGTAACCTAAGGAAGGCCTGGGCACTGTCTTTGCACAGGATAAATGATAGGGCCATTATTTCCCACTAGAAACCTGTGAATTCACAAGAAGATCTGTGAGATGATGAGAGGCAAAGGTGTAAACAATCTGGAGGGGAAAACAATTCTCTTCTACTCTGAGAAGGCATTTGATTCTGGGCCTGTCTCCTAGATGACAGCCCAGTGGTACTTGTGATTCCATCAAGATTGTAGTGGAGGGACAAATAAACATTTCCAGGCCTGACTTTAGGCTGGTGTCCAAAGATGCTCCTGGGAAGCCTACCTGCTGCCAAACACCAGTGCTGTCAATGTCTGAGGGGCTGGAGATTTAGCCGTCAGGGATTTCCTCAGTGGGCCTCCGTTTACCGTGCTATTCTTCTAAGGAATGACTACAACTGAAAGAACAACTACATACAACTATTTTGTGTTCCAGTGATGGTTCAGTAGAATTCCTTCAACAGGGGAGGCTGTATTATATGAAGGTAGTTTTATAGAAGACTCTTTATTTCACAATCTAATTGAGGTAATGAAGATAACATCCTTTGAATAACTATCTTCTTTTGCTATTTGTTTTAAAAAGTATTTTTATTGGGTATTTGTTTTTCTCCCCACAGTGGATTACTTAAGTTTTCTAAGTGAGAGTCAATGACAAAAGAATACCTCCTGCCCACCTTGTGGTGAGGACTGAAAAAGAGATCAGTGCTGAAGGGGAAGGAGGATTTGGAGGAATTTTCTAAGAGCAAGATTACTATGGTTCCTATGAACCTCCTAGAAAGGAGGAGTGGAAGGGAGGAGAGTTCCAAGGCATTTTCTGGAATGTCATTATTAAATTGTGTACCTCCCAAATTCATATGTTGAAGCCCATAACGTCTAGTATCTTAGAATGTGACTATATTTGGAGATAGGGCCTTTAAAGAGGTAATTAAGTTAAAATGAGGCTGTTAGTGTGGGTCCTAATCCATTCTAACTGGTGTCCTTATAAGAAGTAAAGATTGAGACATATAGAGGCTCCAGGGATGTGTATATACAGAGAAAAGGGCAGGTGAGGGCATAGCGAGAAGGCAGCAATCTGCAAGTCAAGGAGAGATCATCAGGAGAAGCTCACACTACTGATACCTCCATTGTTGACTTCTAGCCTCCAGAACTGTGAGAGAATAACGTTCTGTGGTCTAAGCTACGCAATCTGTGGTACTTTGTTATGGCAGACTAACACAGTGGACTGTTAAATTTTTGTGTGGCAGTTTCAATAAAAAGTCCCTATTTATTATTCCCTGCAGTTCCTTAGCATGCAGTACTACTCCTAGCAGGTAGAGATACTCTTAGTTATGGACAAAATCCTGCTTAGAGGCAGTTTACCAAATATGATGCAATTTTCCCAGTGAAAATATCTACAAAAGGATGAGTTACCACCATATGATCAACCTAATTGTAATATTTTTTACCCTCTTCCATTAATTATGATATTTTAGTAATTTTCTAGAATTGAAGTGAAAATGCTGGTATGAAAATAGTAATTTTGGAGAGAAATATGATGGCTTACTTCATTTAGTGGGTGATAATTTTCATAGTATGAGGAGGATGCCCGGGGGCTGATGGTATCATTGGAAGTCTGCTGGCAGGGGCTGATGGTATCATTGGAAGTCTGCTGGCGGATAAGATCTTCCACATCTTCCATCAAGATACTAGATGATAAAACAGAGGGTGAGCTGGTTTTTGAAAAGGGCTCTGATTTTCCCACATGGCCCATTGTAGCCACAACAGGTGAGCATGGGGAAAAAATCACTAAGAAATCTAACAAGCAAAAGTTCATCAAGGTGAAAACTATATCACCTACCATTATGGTGAGCTGAAATTCACAAACCTTCTTGGTAGAGCCCATATGGACACTGGTGAAAGTGACTTCTATGTGGTCTGTTTTCAAGGCCTCCAAAATCTCACCCTTTCCCTACTATTATCAACATTTCTCAACTGTGCTTCTTCAGTGTCTTTTATGTGAGCATATAGATTAGTGGACAGCTTTCTTTAACCCAGAGTAATATTGTATTACTAGAGGCCCGGTGAACAAAAATTTGTGCACTCGGGGGAGGGGGGGAGGGGGGGTCCCCCAGCCCGGCCTGTGCCCTCTCGCAGTCTGGGACCCCTCAGGAGATAATGACCTGCTGGCTTAGGCCTGCTGCCAGGTGGCAGAGGGCACGCCCAATCCCTAGGTGCAGCCCCTGGTCAGGCTCAGAGCAGGGCTGATTGGGGAGTTGGGGCACCGCCCCCTGTCATGCACAGAGCAGGGCAGATCGGGAGGTTGCGATGCCACCCTCAGTCACGCTCAGGGTAGGGCTGATTGGGGGGTTGGGGCACCGCCCCCTGTCACACTCAAGGCAGGCTTGATAGGGAAGTTGTGGCGCCACCCCCTGTCACGCACAGAGCAGGGCC
>NW_005355410.1:1496101-1498791 GCF_000412655.1 Myotis brandtii | reverse complement strand
CCTGTTCGCTGCAGTGCATGGCTGCCGGCCGCCATCTTGGCTGACAGTTAATTTGCATAAGGATATGATGATTAGCCAATGGGAAGGGTAGCGGTCGTACGCTAATTACCATGTTTCTCTTTTATTAGTGTAGATTCTATTTTCAGTTAAAAACCAAGGAGAAGAAGAAAGCTTTTTCTTTTTCATTGTGATAATCGTTGAACTATACCAGATGTTCTGAGTAGCCAAAGATGATAAAATCTCTAGAGAAGTAGAAGCACAGGAATAGGGTAGGTATGGGAAAGTCATCTTATTTAATGTCTCTTGAGAAGTGCCACACTGTTAAGGAGACAAACATTGAATCAAGCCATTTAATTATCTGAGATGAACAAGTTGAAAGTTAGCTATCATTTTAATATTTCTTTACTTTTATTGAGGCCAATTGATAAAAAACAAGGCTTTGACATCAGAAAGGTGTGGGTTCAACTCCTAGCTCTGCCATGTTCTAGTGGTTGGCAAACCGTGGCTCGTGAGCCACATGCGGCTCTTTGGTCCCTTGAGTGTGGCTCTTCCACAAAATACCACGTGCAGGCGCGCACATATAGTGAGATCGAAACTTCGTGGCCCATGCACAGAAGTCGGTATTTTGTGGAAGAGCCACACTCAAGGGGCCAAAGAGCCGCATGTAGCTCGTGAGCCGCCGTTTGGCGAACCCTTTGAGCTCAGCTTGTCAGCATTTTGAAAAACCCTAACTTAACTCTGGTGCCGTGTCACAGATAGAAATTTTTTGATATTTGCAACCATAGTAAAACAAAGATTTATATTTTTGATATTTATTTTATATATTTAAATGCCATTTAACAAAGAAAAATCAACCAAAAAAATGAGTTCGCGTGTCACCTCTGACATGCGTGTCATAGGTTCGCCATCACTGGTCTAGGGCAACAGGAGGACATGAACATTTGAACAATGGACACAGAGAGCAGATGTTGGATAGGAGACTTCAAAAGGAAGAGGGCATGAACTCTGAGCAGAAACTGCATTTGCTACACTTTAGTCTTGAGGCAGACATTCAGGGATGTTCAATGACCTAGTGAAGGAAGCAAAATCCTCTTTACCAGCTGCTTTTTTGAGAGGTACCATAAAGTCTACTCAAGTGAATGACAATTTTGCTCCCCAAGTCTGGGTATACAGTAGAGCAGTGGTCGGCAAACTGCAGCTCAGCAAACTGCGGCTCATGAGCCACATGAGGCTCTTTGGCCCCTTGAGTGTGGCTCTTCCACAAAATACTGGCTCTTCCACAAAATACCAACTTCTGCGCATGGGCCATGAAGTTTCAATCACACTGTACGTGCATGCCCACACCTGCCCCAATACGTGCGTGCCCACAGGTGGTATTTTGTGGAAGAGCCACACTCAAGGGGCCAAAGAGCCGCATGTGGCTCGCAAGCCACGGTTTGCTGACCACTGCAGTAGAGGAACTATAAGAAGGAAGGAATTAGGAGGACCTATAAGAAACTGCACAGATCATTGAGTCTAACAATCCTTTTGAGTGAGGTCATGAGAGGTTAAACCACTTGTTCAAGGTCACAGAGCCAGCTACTTGGGCTTTATCACCAGTCTGTTTTGGAGATTTAACATAAGTATTTATTTTTCCAAGAAGCAATTGTACCATCTGCTAGTTAAATGCCTCGTGGGTGCTTATAATAATTATTCAATGAATACTGAATGATGCTTACCTGAATGGAATTCTGTTCTCATGTAAATGGGATTTCACATTGATTATATCAACTGCATTCACAAAAAAATGGACTTCTTTTGCTTTTACAATAAAGTCAGCTGTTACTGGCTGCCACAGAACAATCTGCAGTTTTAAATGGAAAAATTGATAAAACAAAAAACGGTTATTTATATTATTCTCATCTGTAGCTAATGTCATAAAAGTGTATCTATAAGGAGAATCCTATGTAATAAAAGCCTATATAATATACACAAATCGACCGAACAGCAGAGCGACCCCTGGAACAACCAGTTGCTATGATGTGCACTGACCACCAGGGGGCAGACGCTCAATGCAGGAGCTGCCCCCAGTCCACACACCTCAATGCAGGAGCCAGCAGGCTGGCGGAGGGGGGTGGGGCTTGCCAGCGAGTGGGCTGGCGGCGGCGGGTGCCCCACCGGTCACCTCCTGCAGAGGGAGACAACCGGCAACGGGGACAGGGGGGCAGGGCTAGCAAGCAGGCAGCACCAGGCTGGCCAAGGTGGGTGCCAATGGGGGCCCCCTGATCGCCCCACCAGTTGCCCCACAGATTGGCCCTGATCACCGGCCAGGCCTAGGGACCCTACCCATCCACAAATTTTATGCATCAGGCCTCTATTGAAAATATACTTCCTGGCCACTGGTCCTCATTTATACACATGGCATTCTAAACTTTCATTTTGTGTGGAGCTTGTTTTATTTTTCTCTGTAATTTCAGTTGCTAAAGAGGGCCTGGAACATGGTTGGTACTCAATAAATATTTGATGAAATAATGAATGAAGGGGGGAAACCAAGATGGCATAGGTAAACACCGGAAATTGCTGCCTTCCACAACAACTTCAAAAATACAATGAAAAGACAAAACGGACATCATCCAGAACTATAGGAAGGCTGGCTGAGTGGAAATTCTACAACTAGAAGGAAAGAGAAAAGCACACTGAGACCCAGAGGA
>NW_005355410.1:1495498-1495972 GCF_000412655.1 Myotis brandtii | reverse complement strand
TCACAAGCTCCCAACTGCTCTGAACTCCAGTTCCGGGAAGTCTCTGGGGACCCAGGACTCATACGGGGAGAAACTGGACTGTCTGGCAGCAGGCAGAACTCGGAACTAGAGGGCAGCTTTCCCTCAGAGGTGCTTGCAGCAAGTATGGAGGGACACTGAGACTTGGGGCCTCTTAGGGCAGGGCTGAGGATCAGCCATAGCTGCTTGCTCTGCCCTGTTGATTCCCTGAGACCCTGCCCCACCCAAGCTGTGTGCAGAGGCTTTTGCATATGAATGCCCTGGCCCTTTACAATCTGAAAATTACCTAACAAATTGCAGCTGGGCCAGACAGACCCAGAACTTCCAAGAGAAGGCCCAAGGCCCCACAGCAGCTTGCATTGCTTCACAACGGGGCCTCATCTGGGCACCTCCAAACCCCAAACAAAGGAAGGGGAATCTGCAGATCTCTTCGTAGCTCCTGCTGGGTAGCCTCAG
>NW_005355410.1:1491773-1494852 GCF_000412655.1 Myotis brandtii | reverse complement strand
GATCCCAAGAATCAAGTCAAAGATTTGAAATACGAAGAAACAAAAAACAAGACTATACTTTCAGGGATCATTTCTATAGTTCGTTACTAGAGAAGTTTCTCTGAACGTGTAGAGCACCCGAAACCACGAGGAGGAGATACAGCATTCTCTCCTGAGCATGAAGCCGGCTCTCGGTGTTGCTTCGGCAACTGCTGCTTGCCATTGATGATCGTTCTTCTCTCTTTCGGGGGAGAAGAAGGAGAGGATGCATTCTGAGTGGCAAAAAAAAAAAAAAAAAAAAAAAAAAAAGGAAAAAAAAATAAACAAAAAACACCCAACCGGAAAAGCAAAATGAAAAAAGAATCCAAAAATACGAAGATAGTGTAAGGAGCCTCTGGGACAACTTCAAGCGTACCAACATCAGAATTATAGGGGTACCAGAAGAAGAGAGAGGGCAAGATATTGAAAACCTATTTGAAGAAATAATGACAGAAAACTTCCCCTACCTGGTGAAAGAAATAGACTTCCAAGTCCAGGAAGTGCAGAGAACCCCAAACAAAAGGAATCCAAAGAGGACCACACCAAGACACATCATAATTAAAATGCCAAGAGCAAAAGACAAAGAGAGAATCTTAAAAGCAGCAAGAGAAAAAAAGTCAGTTACCTATAAGGGAGTACCCATACGACTGTCAGCTGATTTCTCAACAGAAACTTTGCAGGCCAGAAGGGAGTGGCAAGAAATATTCAAAGTGATGAATAGCAAGAACCTACAACCAAGATTACTTTATCCAGCAAAGCTATCATTCAGAATTGAAGGTCAGATAAAGAGCTTCACAGATAAGAAAAAGCTAAAGGAGTTCATCACCACCAAACCAGTATTATATGAAATGCTGAAAGGTATTCTTTAAGAAGAGGAAGAAGAAGAAAAAGGTAAAGATAAAAATTATGAACAACAAATACATATCTATCAACAAGTGAATCTAAAAATCAAGTGAATAAAAAATCTGATGAACAGAATAAACTGGTGAATATAATAGAATCAGGGGCATAGAAAGGGAGTGGACTGACAATTCTTGCGGGGAAAGGGGGGTGGGGGTGCAGGAAGAGACTGGTCAAAAATCGTACACCTATGGATGAGGACAGTGGGAGGGGTAAGGGCAGAGGGTGGGGTGGGAACTGGGTGGAGGAGAGCTATGGGGGGGAAAAAGGAACAACTGTAATAATCTGAACAATAAAGATTTAATTAAAAAAAATAAAAGATGAAAAAGTTCTACAGAAAAAAAAATAATGAATGAAGGAGTGAATGAATATACTTAAGGCCCAACTGTATAAAACTGGATGTGTATGTCAGATACTTAGAAGAGAAAATTTTGTATAGAAAGTTGATTAAATGGTGATTTTCTTTAATAATAAAAAATCCATATTCTTGATGTTATCAACATGTCTGTGTTCCCATTCTTTAATCTAATTATGGGCTTTTGTCAATATCTTCCAAAATTATTCACATTTTTTCCCCCTATTTCACTGCACTTTTTCTTTTTTTAAATATATTTTATTGATTTTTTATAGAGAGGAAGGGAGATAGATAGATAGTTAGAAACATCGATGGGAGAGAAACATCAATCAGCTGCCTCCTGCACATCTCCCATTGGGGATGTGCCCGCAACCCAGGTACATGCCCTTGACCGGAATCAAACCTGGGACCCTTCAGTCCGCAGGCCGATGCTCTATCCACTGAGCCAAACCGGTTTCGGCTCACTGCACTTTTTCAAAGCACTTTCACACTCATTTCCTGTGATCATTATAGTCATAGTTTGGTATAAACCCAACAAGTGTCATTCTTTTCACTATCCAGGTGAAGAAATTAAGGCTCATAGCTAACTTGTCTAAAATCACACACTTAGAAGTGGCAGACCAAGAACTAAATTTTAAATCTCTGATGCTTCCTTTGTTGGTATTTCTCTGTCCACAATGTGTTGGCTGTGAAAATTCACTGCTCAACTCTTCTGTTGGGAGAAACATAGTTGACTGACCTCACCAGCTGTTCCTGCTCTTGATCCACCAGAGACTGAGACCATGCTCTCCGGAGCTGCAGACAGCCAGTGATCCAGCATTATGATTATATTAATGCAGGTCCAAAAAAAAAATTGCAGGTCTATTCCTGCTAGATAGGAGTTTCTTCTTATATGTAGCTTTGGCTTAAGGACTCATCACTGGTCCCCCCAGACCTACATTGGAACTGCCCTTCAGTCTAGAGACTCTTCATGCACAATCTTCCTTTCTACACAGAGGTCAGAGCTGCATTATGGTCTAAGGGTGCTCCAAGTCACTCCAGGTCCTCCTTCTTCATGCTTCACATGCATTTCTCTTGAAACTTTAATCTGGTCTGACAAACATGGAGCTATCAATTTTTTACCATGATATTTTGTAACTCTTATCAGGCATTCTGGGGAGATGGGTCCCAGGCATGAAAATGTTAGTAAATTTTCCCTTGTCTTTTTGATGTTTGCTTCTTGGTTAAAAACTATTGTTTTATAAGCAAAGTCCTATTGGACTTCTTTTATCATAGTATCTTTATAAGTACACACTTTCAGTCCCAAGGTATTATTATGTGGTTAGCTAAAAAGCCAATAGTACAAATGAAGAAGGTTTGATTTTGGGAACCAGCAAAATCATGTGATTATGGGAAGGGGAAAAAGGGTATAAGAAGAGGGGTTTATACCAGTGATATGCAAGTTAGACAACATATAGGAGAGAACATGGCACACAATACTTCCACAAAATGAAATAATCCTATATAATAAAAGCCTAATATGCAAATCGATCGAATGGCAGAACAACCAGTGGAACAACCCGTCGCTATCATGCCCACTGACCACCAGGGGGCAGATGCTCAATGCAGGAGCTGCCCCCAGCCTGTAGGCCTCAGGTCAGCCAAGGCAAGTGCCAGTAAGGGCCCCCCAATCTCCCCGCGGGTCGCCCTGCAGAGGGAGGCGACTGGTAGTAGTGGCAGGGGGCGGTGATGGTGAGTGGGTGGCACCAGGCTAGCCAAGGTGGATGCCAGCGGGTCCCCCCCCCCCATTGCCCCACTGGTTGCCCC
>NW_005355410.1:1489180-1491496 GCF_000412655.1 Myotis brandtii | reverse complement strand
CGAGGGACCCCACCCATGCACGAATTCATGCACCGGGCCTCTAGTTTACAAATAAATAAGGGAAAAATTACCTCATATGTTGTAGTAAGATTCTGCAGAATTTGAACTTCCCTAGAGCTTCTAGGAAGAGCAGATAAAACCTGGCCACTGGGGAAAAATAAAACAGAATTTTGATATTAAATAAAAAGCAAAAATGAAATAAATTATACTGTTAGGGCTTTGAGATAATTACAAAAATGAAACGAACTTTAAATGTTAGAAGAAAAGAGGATCTTGCTACAGACTATGTGGTGTTAAAAAGAGATCATATACTCGCTCATTCTTTCTGCTCCTACACAATTGCAATATCAACAGCTCTCTTAAATGGGAGTCAGTTTGCAGAGTGCTTTCTCTTTTCCGTGTGTGTGTGTGTGTGTGTGTGTGTGTGTGAGAGAGAGAGAGAGAGAGAGAGAGAGAGAGAGGAGAGAGAGTTGATTTTAAAAATTAAATATTTGGTGCATAGGGAATATTTATGCCAACACTAGCTTATCCTATATAATAAAAGGCTAATATGCAAATTGTCCCCTTGGGAGTTTGACCAGGAGACCGGGAGTTCGATTGCTTGCTATGATGTGTGCTGACCACCAGGGGGCAGCATGGAACATGGCAGGTGAACAGTGATGATGGTGGTACACTGAGGGAGTGAGGGAAGGAGGAGGCGGGGAGGCCGGGAGGAGGGGAACCTGATAGGCCCTGATCACCAGGCAGGCCTAGGGGATCCTACCCGTGTACAAATTTTGTGCACCGGGCCTCTAGTTACATAATAAAATTAATGCATGTGAAGCCATTACCCCACTTAAGAAATCTAACTTTATTGGTGTCCTTGAAGTTCCCCACCCCTGCTCCACAGCCACATCCCCAACGTTATCCACTACCCTAAATTTTCACTTTGCTTATTCTCTTGCTTTTCTTTATAGAATGGATTCTTAAACACATGTATGGATTTTTGTATGTGTGGATAATCAAAATACCCTTACATTTTCTTGATTTAACTGTATAAAATGGTACACAATGTCTTCTTCTGTATCTTGTTTTTTCACTCAACATTGTATTTTCAAGATTACTATTTGTGTTGAAGTACCTAACCATAATTCATTCATAATTATAAGAATTTGTCTACAAGTGGAATTGATATTTCTTCAGAGTATGCACAATTTTAATTTTGTGAGATAGTGGCAAATTATTCCTCAAACTTTTTGTTTCCATTTGTATTCTCACAAGTAGTGGAAAGGATTTCCCATAACTCCTCCTCCTTGCTAACATTGATGCTGTATTACTACCTTTTTTAGTCTAATGGTTGTGAAATGGAATCTTGTGACTTACCAATGAAGTATAATTATTTCCAGTAGATTATTCTTTGTGGCAATAGGCTAGTATGATTTCTTCCTATAGTCTAAATACTAATCTTTTTTCAGTTGTATGTATTGAAAATATCTTCTACCAGTTTGTCTTTTCTCTCTTTATGATGTATTTTTATCTATCATTTCCTTATGGGTTTGTGGTATTTTTGTTTTTGTTTTTTTGTCTGTATGTTAATAACTCTTTTCCGATCCCTGGGTCATATTCTCCTTTTGTCTTTCTCATTTAAGCTTTTAATCCATTTGAAAGTTATTTGTTTGAGTGCAATGTAAAGAAGAAATTGAGTTCTTTTTTTATTCTTACTAGTAGTATAATTTATTAATCATTAATACTTTCTTCAGGGTTCAGCTATGCCAATTCTGCCTTATATAAGTTTTCATACATTTTTCTTTTTTTACAGAGATAATGCTGGTTCATCACACCATTTCCTCTTCCTGGGCACACAGAAAAACTGCATTTCCCAGCCTCTCCTGTGGTTGCATTGAGACCATGTGCCTGAATTCTTGACAATGGGAATGTGTGTGGGAGTAGTAGGTGGGAGTCTTCAATGCTTATGTTCCCTCTCACCCTGTGGCTAGAAGCAAAGAACCCAAAGATGTGGAGTTGCAAAATGGAAGCAGCTCAGATCTCCAAGTTGCAGGAGAGCACCAGGGAGAGCCCTCGTGACCTTCAACAACTGGTGATATGAGTGAGAAATAAATCTGTGTTCTGGCAAGTGAAACTGTTTCAGGGTGAACTCATTATCCTATATAATAAAAGCCTAATATGCTAAGTGTCCAACCATGTGTTCAACTGTTCAACCAGTCCCTATGATGTGCACTGACCACCAAGGGGAAGATGCTCCAACTGGTAGGTTAGGTTGCTGCTGGGGTCCAGCCAATCAGGACCAGTCTCCTGGTCGAACTCCCAAGGGGACAC
>NW_005355410.1:1483068-1489140 GCF_000412655.1 Myotis brandtii | reverse complement strand
TATATATATGTATAATAACAATAGATGGAATTCATATGAATGCTTATCAGTAATAGAATATTGGTAGTACCTCCTCATCCTAGAATATTTTCTAGCCATTATAAAGAACTAGAGGCCTGGTCGCAAAAATTTGTGCACTCAGGGGGGTTCCTCAGCCTGGCCTGTGCCCTCTCACAGTCTGGGACCCCTCTGGGGATGTCCACCTGCTGGCTTAGGCCTGCTGTCCGGGGGATTGGGCCTAAGCTGACAGTCAGACATCCCACTGGCAGCCCAGGAGCCCTCGGGGGATGTCCACTTGCCAGTGGGGAGCAAGCCTAAGCTGCAGTCGGACATCCATAGCACTGCTGAGGAGGCGGGAGAGGCTCCTGTCACCACCACTGTGCTGGCAGCCGTCAGCCTGGCTTGTGGCTGAGCAGAGCTCCCCCTGTGGGAGTGCACTGACCACCAGGGAGCAGCTCCTGCATTGAGCGTCTGCCCCCTGGTGGTCAGTGTGTGTCATAGTGACCAGTCATTCCCAGTTGTTCTGCTGTTAGGGTCAATTTGCATATTACCCTTTTATTATGTAGGATAGAGGCTTGGTGCATGGGTGGGGGCCAGCTGGTTTGCTCTTCAGGGTGGGGGTCCCCACTGGGGTGCCTGGCCAGCCTGCGTGAGGGGCTGAGGGCCATTTTCAGGCTGGCCACACCTTTTTCAGGGTGAGGGTCCCCACTGGGTTGCCTGGCCAGCCTGGGGGAGGGGCTGATGGCTGTTTTCAGGCTGGCCACAGCTCCTTCAGGGTGGGGGTCCCCACTGGGGTGCCTGGCCAGCCTGCGTGAGGGGCTGAGGGCCATTTTCAGGCTGGCCACACCTTTTTCAGGGTGAGGGTCCCCACTGGGTTGCCTGGCCAGCCTGGGTGAGGGGCTGAGAGTTGTTTTCAGGTTGGCCATGCCCCCCAGTGACCCAAGCTCCCAGCCTCTCCTTTTTTTTTCTTCTGGGATTTATTTATCTTCTATAATTGAAACTTTGTAGCCTTGAGCAGAGCCCAGGACTAGCCAGGATAGGCGGGAAGCTTGGCTTCCTCCATCACCGGGGGCAACCCAAGCCTCTTGCTCACTCCAGCTCCCTGGCCACTGTCATCTTGGTTGGGTTAATTTGCATACTTGCTCCTGATTGGCTTGTGGGTGTGGCTTGAGCATAGCAAAGGGACCGTTAATTTGCATGTTTCTCTTTTATTATATAGGATGAGATAGATTTATAGTAATTAACTTGGGGAAGATTTACATCATTTACTAAGGGAGATAAGCAAGAAGCAAGTGGAAAACTCTATGAATATTACTCCATTTTTGTAAAATAAATAAGTTAGAAAAAACAAGGAAAATTGTATGTGTTAAAAGCAGGAGAAAAGTTATAAATAAATAAACAACACATTGTTAACATTGATTTGGATGGTAGAGAATGGCAATTGATGGACTGGGTAGATGAGGGGAGGGAGGAGCAAATAAGGTTGTTTTAAAAAGAAAGGTCTCGCCGTGGCCAGTTTGGCTCAGTGGATAGAATGTTGGCCTGCGGACTGAAAGGTCCTGGGTTCGATTCCGGTCAAGGGCATGTACCTTGGTTGTGGGCACCTCCCCAGTGGGAAGTGTGCAGGAGGCGGCTGATCGATGTTTCTCTCTCATCGATGTTTCTAACTCTCTATCTCTCTTCCTTCCTCTCTGTAAAAAATCAATAAAATATATTTAAAAAAAAATAAAGGTCTCTATAATTCTGATAGGAGAGATGACATTCAACTAATGTAAAACTATACATGGGTATACACAAAAATATAAAGAAATGCATAAAAGAATTATCATTAAAATGTTAATTATGTTTTCTCAGTGTGATGATATTTTAGTGTTTTTTCTCCTCCCTAATATTATGCTTTTCCACATTACTTACTTTCTAAAATTTACTTTTTTAACAAAAAGGTTTCTTATTGTCTTTAGTCAGGAAAAATACTATTATAAAGCTACTCTGACTGTGAAAAAGCCACTCTTGAGCTTCTCATAATACTGGTGACCTTCTCCTTAAGCACAACCTTTATGGTTTTCAAATGTTCTCTGAGCCCATCAGTGAAGCATAGCCTTTTGTTGTATTTTCACTCTAGCATGCCCTGTTCCAGGAATTTTTTGATCCCTTTCTCACCATCTGCTGCAAGAGTTCTGACACTTGTAGTTCACTTAGTGCAGGGCATTGTTTTCTCCAAGCTTCCAAACACCATTGAACAGCAGTTAACTCCACCTACCTCTCAAGGATCTAACTAGAATGTTAAATCTTGTGTTATGGGTGAGTGCACCTCCTTAGGATTATAGCCTCAATTTTTTATTAACATACTCAACACTTCCACAGCGAGATTATATCATGACTTAACCCTAGCTGTTGGTTTGGAGGTTGGATAGGGAAGTTGGAGTAGATCCTGAGGGCTGACAATAGGAAATGACATTACAGAACTGTGCTCCCCAATAGCATTGGAGGTAACAAGATTGCTACATAATAGAAGCCAGGTGGCAGTGCTTAACTTCCAGGTAACAAATCGGGCACAATTATTGTAATGAGCAGCAAGGTCAGAGTGGCAGCCAGAGAGGGATGTGATCTTCAGAAACCTATTGTTAAAGAGAACACAGAGTTCTTAGCGGCAAGATAGATGGGAAGCCAACAAAAGTATTGCTCAACCTTTACAATAAAAATAAATCAAGAATGGATAATGAGGAAGCTAAGGACATCTATTCCTATCCATTGCCCAGTTTCCAGACCTGGGCCACTTCTTAGATCCAGAATTTCTTGCCTGAAGGAGAAGTCAGGTCCCTACCAGGAAAGACCCTGAAACAGCATGGAAAAGATATATGATCATGACATCCTCAGTATTTTCCCAAAGGGACCTATGGCAACTTACTCAGGAAAATGCACATTGGGAAAAGGGGATTACTCAAGCATTTTGAGGTCTTTTGGATTCAGGATCCAAGCTGACACTGAAACATAGAGAGCTGGAGTCATAGTCTAAGTCCAGCTGATAGTAGAATTACTGGGTCCATGGATTCCCCCCATAGTCATTTCTCTGGTCTCTAAATGTGTACTTGAAATGGACATACTTGGTAGTTGGAACCCCCCCCCCCATATTGGTTTCTTGCCTATAAATTAAGAGCTATCATAGTTAGAAAAGCCTAAAGATGAAACTATCCACCCCACCCCCACCCCTTCACAGCCAAGATAGCAAAATTATAAAAAATGCATCTGGAGGAAATGGCAGGTATAAGTACCACTCTTAAAAACCTAAAGATATAGTGATGGTGGTTCCCATCAAATTCACTTTCAATTCACCAATCTGGCTCCCACAAAAACCAAATGGATCCTTGAGGATGACAATGAACAATCAAACTCAACCAAGTAGGAATCCCAGTTGTAGTGACTGTACTCAATGTGGTATCTGTGCTGAGCAGGGCCTCAGGTGTATGGTATTTAGCTGATGAACTGGCCATCCCTCTAAGAAAAAAAGCATCCAAACAGTTCACATCCACTTGGGACAGACACCAATATACTAGTATATTTACAGTCTTGCTTCAAACTTAGATTAACTTTCCCACTAGATGTAATAATATAGTCAAGGAGAATTAGCCTTTATGGATATCTCAGTCTACTATATCAGTGTCATCATGTGAATCATGGATCAGATGAGCAAGAAGTGGCAAGTGCATTGGAGGTCTTAGTAACACACATGTATTTTCAAGGGTGGGCAAAAAATACCAGAGATTCAGGGCCTGCCACACTAGAAATATTTTAAGAGTCTAGTGGTATGGGATAGGATGGGAAATCCCTTTCAAAATAATGAATAGACTCTTCTCCAAAGAGGACATACAGATGGCTAATATATATATGTAAAAATGCTCAATGCCACTAATCAGAGACGTGAAAATTAAAATGAGAATGAGGTATCACCTCACACCTGCCAGAATGGCTACCATCAATAAATCAACAAACAACAACTGCTGTCGAGGATGTGGAGAAAAGAGAATCCTAGTGCATTTCTGGTGGGAATTCAGACTGGTGCAGATATTATGGAAAACAGTATGGAGTTTCCTAAAAAAATAAAAAAATGGAACTGCTGTTTGATCCAGCGATCCCACTTCTGGGAATACCATATCCTAAGAATCCCAAAATACAAATCAGAAAGAATATGTGCACCCCTATGTTCATAGCAGCATTATTTACAATAGCTAAGATCTGGAAACAGCCCAATGTCCATTAGTAGATAAGTGGATAAAAGAGCTGTGGTACATTTATGCAATGGAATACTATGTGGCTGTAAAAAGGAAGGATCTCTTACTCGTTAAAAGACAGCATGAAGGGACCTGGAGAGTATTATACTAAGTGAAATAAGTCAGTCAGAGAAAGACAAGTATCCTCATGACCTCACTTATATGTGGAATCTAATCAACAATATAAACTGATGAACAAAATAGGTCCAGAGGCATGTATACATGGGACAGACTGACAGATATCAGAGGGAAGGGTGGTAGGTGGGATGGTAAGAGATTAACTGAATAACTTATATGCATATATGCATAACCCATGAACACAGACAAGAGTGTGGGGAAGGCCTAAGGTGAGGTGGAGGAGGGTGAATGGGGGCAAAGAAAGGGGGTAGGGGATATATATAATCCTATCTAATAATAGACAAACATGGTAATTGACCATACCTTCGCTACACCTCCCATGGGCTAATCAGCACGATATGCAAATTAACAGCCAACAAAAATGGGGACAGCGCCATCCCGCCTGCCCTGTCGCCATCCGGGCCTGCTATCTGTGACCTGGGGTGGCGGGCGTCCGTGTGCGACCTGACCTGGGGCGGCCAGACGGTACAGCAGCGATCAGCCAGCCCGTCCGGCCTTCATCTGGGCGTCCTGTGTGCGACCCGACCCAGGGCGGGGCCCCAACCCCTTGATTGGCCCTGCTATGTGCACGACCTGGGGAGGCGGGGCAGGCACTGAGGGATTGGGCCTGCCATCTGCCACCCGGGGAGTGGGCCTAAGCCAGCAGGTGGTTTTCTCCCGAGGGGTTCCAGACTGTGAGAGGGCACAAGTGGGGCTGAGGGACACCCCCCCACCCTCCCCCCCCCGCTAGTGCACAAATTTTTGTGCACCGGGCCTCTAGTAACATAAATAAAAAAATAAGAGATGAATGATTGCATCTCAACCTCCTATGCTAAAGAAGGGAGCAAAATTCGTGGTAGGTCTCTTGGGTTCTGAATATAACTCACTTGGAAATACTGCTTCAAGACATATTGGATGACAAAAAAGATTACCATTTTTTGAGAGGCCCAGAACAGAAAGGTTCAGACTGTCATGCAAGAGCCCTCATACCATATGGGATCAGAGACATCTGTGGTGGGAAAAGATGCCATTTGGAGGTTTTGGCATGTCCCAATAGAAGAATCACAATGTAGGCACCTGGAGCAAGGCCATGACATCTACGGTGGAAAATCATATATTTTTTCAAAAATAATTCCTGGCAGCTATTGGGCCATAATATAGATAGAATGCCTGACCATGGGACAACAAGTGGTCATGGGGCCAGTCTCACCCACCATGAGCTGGGCACTGACATATTCACTGTGGTAGGTAGACTAATGTTCATGCCCTATTCCTTAGAATAATTAATCTGTTACCTTACATGACAAAAGTGACTTTGCAAAGGTGGCTAAGGTAAGGATTTTAAAATGGCAAGATTATGTTGGATTATCAATGGTTTCACAAAGATCCTTAAAAGTGGAAAAGGAAAAGGGAGCAGTCCAACAAGAAGAAATAACTCTGGTAAATATATATGCACCCAATATAGGAGCACCCAAATATGTAAGAAAATTTCTGGAGGAGATCAAGGGAGAGATTGACAGCAATACAATCATAGTAGGGGACCTTAACACCCCACTATCACCATTGGACAAATCCTCTAAACAAAAACTCAGCAAAGAAACATCAATCCTAAATGACTCACTAGATCAGATGGAATTAATTGACATCTTCAGAACATTTCACCCCAAAGCCACAGAATATACATTCT
>NW_005355410.1:1458143-1479735 GCF_000412655.1 Myotis brandtii | reverse complement strand
TTGGGGGTTAATGGGGGGATGAGGACACATTTGTAATACTTTAACTAATAAAAAAAAAGTGGAAAAGGGAGACAGAAGGTGATTTGATCTATGAAAAGGTCAAAGTGAACCTTCAATCAGCACCATTCCTCGAGGAGACCAGGAAACCACATGGTGACAAAGTGACTACATCAGTCGCCGTCCACTGTGGGTCTAGGTTTGCCTCTTCTGCCTTCAAAGCCTCAGTCAGCATCACCATCTAAGGGCTTACATAGTGTATGATCCATGGGCACAGCATCATACATAATATTTTATCAGGTCGAGAGATCCACTTTTCAAAGTATTGTGCAGAAACAGGTACATTATCATGGGATCTACTGTGCATATCACATACCACACCACTCAGAAACTACTAGCTTGATACAGCATTTAGAATAGCTTATTGAAGGATCAGCTGAGGTTCTAGCTTGGAAAGGGGCAACATCCTCTAGGATACAGTATACATGTTAAATCAATAACATATAGTTCTGTGTCTCCACTAGGTAGAATACATGGCTCCAGGAATCAAGTTGGAGTGGCTCCATTTACCATCATTCCGAGTTGACCCATGTAGGGAAATTTTACTTTCAATTTACAAATATGGGTTCTGTAAGTTTAAAAGTCCTGGTTCCCAGAGGAAAAATCTTTCCACAAGACATATAAAGTTCTATTAAACTGCAAGTTCTTGCTGCTACACAATATTTCTGTCTCTGTGTGCCAAGAGATGATCAGAAAGGAGAGGAGTTACCTTGCTGGAAGGGGCAATTGACCTTGGTCATCAGGAGGATATTGAGGGCTGCATTCACACAGTGAAGGTGGCAGGCAAGAATATGATTGGCTTTCAGATAATAAACTTAGACATTCTGTGATATTCTCCTGTCCAATTTCTTTATATGTTGACAAATGCAGCAGCCATGGCCCAAGAGGGCATGGTGATTGGGGCCTCAAACCCTTGATGCTACAGGCCTGTGTTATCTCACCAGGTAGGCCACCTACACCAGGATAGATACTGACAAAGAAAACAGAATGGGTGGTAGAAAAGGGGGATGATGGGTATTGGTTAGTCTCTCAAGACTTGCTGTAGCTGTAGGGACTGTAGTTAATTCCACTAATGTTTCTCTTCTATGTTTCTTTCTGGAAAAGAGACCAACCAGAATCCAAAAGCGTATTTTATGAAGTAGATTGATCTGAGTAGCACAAGGTGTGACTATATAGTCGATGCCATGTGTGTTGCCCTGGATGGGTATCTGGGAAGGATAGGTGCTAGTTCTTTGAATGTTTAGTAAAATTTACTTGAGAAGCCATCTGGTCCAGGACTTTCGTTTGTTGGGAGTTTTCTGATTACTGCTTCAATTTCACTAGTTGTAATCTGTCTATCAGATTCTCTGATTATTCCTGATTCAGTTTGGAAAATTGTATGTTTCTAGGAATTTATTCATTTCATTCAGATTGCACAATTTGTTGGTATATGGTTGTGTATAATATTTTCTTATAATCCTTTGTATTGCTTTGGTGTCAATTGTTACTTCTCTTTGATTTCTGATTTTATTTATTTAGTACTCCCCCCCTTTTTTTTTACTTGATGAGTCTGGTTAAAGGTTTATCAATCTTGTTTATATTTCCAAAGAATAAGCTCTTGGTTTCAATTATATTTTATGTTATTGTTTTAAAATTTTTTTTATTGATTTCAGAGAGGAAGGAAGAGGGAGAGAGAGAGAGAGAGAGAGAGAGAGAGAGAGATAGAGAGAGAGAGATTAATGATGAGAGAGAATCATTGATCAGCTGCCTCCTATATGCCCCCTACTGAGGATTGAGCCACTCCCTTCTAGCTTGAAATGTTTCTGTTGAGAAATCAACTGACAGTCTTATGGGGGATTCCTTGTAGGTAACTAACTGTCTTTCTCTTGATGCTTTTAAGATTCTCTCTTTGTCTTTAACCTGTACTATTTTAATTATGATGTCTTGATGTAGGGCTCTTTGGGTTCATCTTGTTTGGGACTCCTTGTACTTCCTGGACTTGTGTGTCTTTTTCCTTCACCAGGTCAGGGAAGTTTCTGGTCATTCTCAATCCCATGCTCTCTCTCTTCTCCTTGTACTCCTTTGATGCAGATGTTGTTATGCTTCATGTTGTCCCAAAGGTCCCTTAAACTATCCTCATTTAATATTTTTTCCTTTTTGCAGCTCTGATTAGGTGTCTGTTTCTTATTTGTATTCCAAATTGCTGACTTGATCATCTGCTACATCCAACCTATAGCTTATTTCTTCCAGTGTATTCTTTATTTTAGATATTGTATTCTTCATTTCTGACTGGTCTTTTCTATGGTTTCTATGTTCTTTTTCATGCTGTTGAGTATCATTATCACTTTGATCTCTATATTTGATAAATTGCTTGCCTTCATTTTATTTATTTATTTATTTATTTATTTTTCCTCTGGAGCTTTCTCCTCTTCTTTCATTTGGGGTATATTTCTTTGTCTCTCCATTTTGGCTGCCTTTTTGTTTCTATGTAATAGGTAGATCTGCTCTGACTCCCAGCCTTTGTGTGGTAGCCTTATGTGGTAAGTGTCATTTGAGGTCCAGTGGTGCAGTTTCCTTGATCTCCTGAGCTGGGTGCTCCAGGAATGTGCCTTGTGTGGATTATTTGGGCGCTCCTATTGTGATTGAGTCTCATTGCTATTGACCCATTCATGTGTCAAATTAACCTTCATGCTGACTGTGGTGCTCAACCCCAATCCCAGCATCCATGCTGCTGTGTAGGTGCTGACCACACAAAGCGGAATTCAGCTCAGCAGTTTTTGGTGCTTGTCAAGATCTCTAATTGGATATACTGCTTGTGAAGCTTATTGGATACTCTTCTGATGTTGTCTGAAGCTGGCCACTGGTGTGTTGATTCTGGCCCCTTGGGGGAACTCTGGTGCCTGCCACAGTCAGGTGCTGTCTGTGACAGGCCCCCAGCAACTTGTTTGGAGCTACAAGTTTTCCAGTTTGTGGTGGCCTCTGCTGGGCCTGGGTGCTCCCAGAAAGGACCAAGCTGTGCACCAAGACTGTTTTTTTACTAGCACTGGACCCAGGGTCAGGTCAGCAAAAATCCCAAGGCCCCCCAATATCTGCCTTTGCCTGCCAGCTGTCTGTTAGTCTCAGTCACTGAAACAGCCTCTGATGGTACTTGAGTTGCCTGAGGTATTTCACAATGAGTCGCCAGGTAGGGGTGAGTAGTGTTCACCAGACTGAAAGAGATTCAAATTCAGTTTCAGTTCTGGACTAAGGCCACTCAGCAAATGTCCCAGGTATACCAAGTCTAGCTGCCACCTGCTGGATGCTCTCACACCTTTGTGTTGGGGTGGGGTCTCAGGGAGTCATCAGAGTGAGGCTAGCAGTTTTCAGCCCCCCAAAGACCAAGATTTGATGATGTGAAGGCAGGGCTCTGCTCTGGTTGGGCTTGCAAGGGAATAATGGTCCCTGTCCTAGAGCCGCTCTACTCAGTCTGTCTCAGATTCTGCCGATAGGAGCCCAAGCTCAGTAGGGTGGGGCCTCCAGGAGTTGGGAGGATGAGGCTAGTGAATCTCCCGTGAAGGGGAGGTGCTGGTCAGGCTTCAGAGAAAGTGGGCGTTGTGTTCCTCACCAGAGATCCACACAACTCAGTCTGTCCCAGATTTTGCCCAGCCATCAGCAGGGTGGAGCCACCAGAAGTTGGGTAAATGGGTCTGCTAGGAGCCCAGAGGGTGGGGCTAGCAGATCACCCATGAGGGAGAAATGCTAGTTAGGTTCACAGGAAAGTGGAGGAAATGGCTCCTGTCCCAATACCACACAACTCAGCCAGTGATACTCCTTGAGTTTGCCCAAACCTCTACACCCCATCCAAGGCAGCTGACTCCTCAGTAGAACATAAGCTCTGTAGGGTGGGGCGAGAGGAAGTCCAGAGGGTGGGACTATTGCTTTCCCCCAGGCTGATGGCCTAGGTAGGGGAGTGCTCCACCCAAGAAAGATGGCATCTGTGGTAAGGGAGAGGGACTCAGCACAAGGGTCCTGGCAGCTGTCCCTTCAGCTCTCTCCCCAGAGCCACAAACCCCAGTCTCTGCTCACACAACTCTAGTCCATTCTGCCCTCCCTCTGCTGGAGCCCAGGGTGAGTGAAAAAATTTTGTGTGTTGGCCCTTTAAGAGATTGCCTGTGTCTTTAGTAGACTCTTGTCTCTCCCTGGTGGACAGAAACCCTGCTGATTTTTACAGCCAAATGTTATGTGGGTGCTTCTTTCTGGCTCTGGTGCTCTGGGCTGGGGAGCCCACCTTGGGTTTGAGACCCCACACCTCTCAGGCGAACCCTCCCCACAGCTGAGATATCCCTCCAGAACCTCAGCTGCCCATGGGAGCAGGGCCAGCCCTTTTCTCATCTCTACCCTTTCTACAAGTCTAGATGTGGCTTTCTCTGTAAATCCCTGGTTATAAGAATTCTCTCAAGGCCTTCACCAGGTAACTCAGTTGGTTAAAGTGTTGTCCTGATATGCTAACGTTGCGGGTTCGATCCCTGTTAATGGCAAATACAAGAATCAACCAATGAATGAGTAAATAAGTGGAACAACAAATTGATGTTTATCTTTCTTTCTCCCCTTTCCTCTCTCTCCCTTTCAAACACACACACACACACACACACACACACACACACGCACACACACACACACATTTCTTTTCAGCTAGTCTACAGTTGGTTATTCAGGATGATTGGTCTATAATTTACTTGTAATTCCAGTTTGGTCCTGGGAAGAGGTGAGTGTACCTTCCACCTACTTCACCAGTATCATGGATCCCCCTTTTTAATTCCTCTTCTCCCCACTCCCTACTTTCTGATTCTAAATAAAGAGCCTCACCTGACAGGCTATACTTAGGTAATCATAGCACAATGCAATTATTGGTTGTTTTCCAGATACTTGCCAGTATTTTAGCTGTACCCTTTATTGTGTTTGACCTTTAAAAGCAAGTGACTATGGAGACTTCTTTGTTGTTGTTGCCTTTCTCCTAGGCAGATGGTATTTATGCCTTTAAAACTTTTTTTTGTCTTTCAGGGCATTTCACTTATGAGATTTATTTCAATACAACTACAAATCTGCCACTAAGAGATTGCCTGAATACAAAACATTATTAGGAAAATGGTTATGATAAGAAAACAATAACAAAGAACCACTTTAGAAAAAGCCACATCATTAGCTAGTCCAAGAAGAAATTATATTCTTCCCTCAGAAATAATTCATCAAAGTCTGTCACCATGAATGAAATTAGATTTCTCTTTTAGCTTCAGTAATTGGCTATTCCTGGAAAAACAGCACACAGAATTGTTTGGTACAAAAAAATTTTTTTTTTCTCCCAGAAAGAAGAGTTTGTGTTTTTTTCTAGTGGCGATATGGGACTGAGAAATCAGATATGCTTCTGCTCACACTACTGCAGTTTCCTCTCCCCCAGCACACAGAGACCATCACCATCGACACAAAGTACTAAATATTTTTTATATTATTTGGTTAAAATATAGTCATTGTCTCATTTCTCTCTTTGAGAGCACAGATCTCAGTCAGACTTCAAAGTATATGTTGAAGCAAAAAATAGTAAGAAAAGCCATGCATGAAGGAGTTTTCTCATTTATTTCTTCACCACTTCTTCCTTTCTATTTTCTTTGCATAACATTTAGTCTCAGCACACTGTTATATGCGTATTCATTCTGAAGGCACATGATAAAGCTTTTAGTATATCTTGCCAAGGGTTATCTTCTCAAAGAGTTTGACTGACTATGTGATCATATGGTTCCCTATAGAAGAGTACACAAAGCCCTGTACCCAGCGGGCTTTCTCTGAAGCAGGCACTGAGGCCACTTTTAGACCTGCCATAGGTGAGGACCAGCTGACTGGACCTCCAGCTCCAGCCTCTCTCTACCCTGCATTCCAGACTGACTGTATTCTCCACAAACTTGCAAATCTGATATCCCTTCAAATTGGTTCTTTTCATATTTTCTAGATTTTTTTAGAGGCAATGGTGTGCAATGAGCAGAATGGAAATGAGGCTAAAGTGGGTTTGAATCCAAACTCTACATTTACTATTTGATTTGGGGCAAATGGTTTTTCCTTCCTGAGGCTCAGGTTTCTCCTAGGTAAAATGTCAACAGAGATTCCTAGAGTGTAGGATTGCAGACATCTGAAGAGGTCACACTTCTAAGTGCCTAGACTGATGAATGGGATAACACGGGTGCTAAATACCATGCATTTTCTCTTCCCCCTCTCTGTCAGTGAGTGTCACTGTCTACAGTACCAGGTTGGACATGTTGTATCAGTTTTCCTTGTTCCCTCTCCCTTACCCTTAATTAAAGCCAATTACCAATTTATGGGATATTAGAACTGGCAAGGACCTTAGAAATCATAGTCATCCGAGTTATTGATCAAATATGGAGACATAAATCACTGATTTTTCTAGCAATTTGACTCCTGTGTCACCTCAATAACAGTAATTATTCAGTGGTGAAGTTTGTGCTTGACAATTGACAATCATATTAAGCAAAAAAGAATCAACCAACTATAGTTAGTTCAGTGATGATGTGCAAGCACAGCTTCAGGCTTACCAGTAAAATTCTATTATCTTAAATACTCTTTATAATGCAAAATTTTTTTTTCTGGTATAATTTTCTCTGTCCCTTCTCTCTTTGCCAATCACTAACATGGGGAGAGGAATCCGTTTCAGCAGAAATTGGAGAAGAAAAGGATCATAGAAGCAAAACAAAAAATAAAATAATTCCAAAGAAAACAATATCAATAAAAACCCTAAATATTAGCTAGTGAATACATTACAATGTTACACATAGCCACGAACTACGACTACTTTCACCTCATATTATATATGCCAGAGCATGGGTTCATTTGTGTTCTTCTAAGTGATTTATAGTAGAAAACCCTAAAGGAATCACTCTACTAAGCAAAATAAGAATTAGATATATACATGTAGCTGTTCTTATAACACAACTATTCTTCCTTTTATATTCTATGCTTTGAATACTCATGCAAAACCTAACCTCCTATTTGATACCTTGACCTTGTTCTCCCTTCTATGTTTCATGTCCAAGAATAAAATAAATTACCTATAGTTAATATATTTTATATGTGTTAGGGTGTAAAAATTACTTTTTATAAATGTTTATTTTTCTTTAATCTCCATACACACTGAATATACATGTAATCCAGATATACATATAATCCTGATAATAAAACTGGAACAAGATAAGAAAAAAGACAGGCCCTAGATCTAGTGAGATCCTTTTCTTGAAATTTAATATCTGTAAGGGCAACATGGAAAGTTTCAGAAAGAGCTGACCTTCAACCTTTAACAATTGCTCCCCATTCCAGTGCACTTACCACATTCTATGGGGTATGCAAGTGGGAAAATGGCCAACCACCCTCTAGGATTCCATTAGATTACCTTTGAAATGCGAAGACATGTTGTTCAAAAACGAGGACAGTGGCTACCAGGACTCCAAAGCTATAAAACTTCATCCCAACAGTTCTTTGCAGAAAAACAAATTTCTCTGAAGTAAAGGGCCCTGATAACTGGTTACATAAGAGCTTTCTTTACACACTGGTTAAAATATAATGCTGTTTCCTCCCATTTCTGTAATCAATCAACTTGCATTTCCACTCTCAAAAAGGAAGTATAATGAGAGTTGTTGTTCTTAGTTGAGACTATCTAGAAAATATTTAACTTCTCAGGGAAGATGAGGTCAAGAATAAACGGATAGTAATGTAGCAGGAACATAGGAACATGTTGGACTTATTGGAGAGCCACAGTCAGCTAGCCCGAGGGTCAACTCTACCCACTAATGTGCCAACAGCAATCAAGGCTCAATTATTACAGGAAGGCACACACAAACCACACAAGGGACCCAGCTCAGATGATCAGGGAGACTGTGCCAATGGGACACACAGGTCGCCTACTACATAAGGCCATCCTGACAAGATTGGAAGATGTAGCAGATCTGTCTAATACATAGAAGCAAATACAGAGGAGACAAAGAAATGTCCTAAATGAAAGAACAGGACAAAACTCCAGAAAAAGTACTAAATAAAATGAAGGCAAGCAATCTACCTGATAGAGTTCAAAACACTGGTTGTAAGGATGCTCAAGGAACTTAGTGAGAAATTTAACAAAGAGACAATAAGCAAAAAAAAAAAAAAAAAAAAAAAAAAAAAAAAAGACATAAAAACCATAAAAGAACCAGTCATAAATGAAGAATACAATAACTGGAATGAAGAATACACTGGAAGGAATCAATAACAGATTAGATGAAGCAGAGGATAGAATCAGCACTTTAGAAGACCAAGTAGTAGATACACCCAGCTGGAACAACAAAAAGAAAAAAGAATTTTAAAAAAATGAGGAGACTTCAAAGGAACTCTGGGACATTATCAAGTACTAGTGGCCAGATGCATGAAAATTTGTGCAAGAGTAGGCCTTCTTTCACCCGGCTGCTGGCACTGGCTTCCCTCTGGCACCCGGACCTGGGCTTTTCTCCTCCAGTTGTCAGCAGTCACCTGGGACCGGGCTGCTTCCCTCGGGCTGCTGGCAGGCACCTGGGACCCGGGCTTTGCTTGGGTCCCGGCTTCCTCCGGAAGGATGTTCGGACTAATTAGCTTATTACCTTTTTATTATATCCTATATAATAAGAGAGAAATATGCAAATTAGGCCAGGACTCCGTAATGTCATGACCGCTTGGCAGGGGGTGCAGGGAGGGGGGAGTGGGGCCTGCGGCTGGGAAGTGAGCCTGTTGTGCCTCCTCTGGAGTTGGGGAGCTAATGACCAATAGGCTCTGGTCCTCCTCCAACAGCCCTTTCCAACAGGCATGGGGTTGCTGAGACCCAGGCTGGGCCCCTGGCCACAGATCCACAGCTTCCCGGAGACCGACTCTACCAGGCCGCCGGGAGGCCATGAGGCTGGGCTGCAGGGTGCCCGTTCAAGATGTGACACAGAGAGGAGGTGCAGGAGGAAATCCAGAGAATGGGATGTGGGGGTTCAAGACTCACTTTCTTTGGGCTTTGTCCTTCTTGGTCTTGGTCCTTTTCTTTTGGGCCTGGAGTGCAAGCACTGCAGGAGAGAGGGATGGATGAAGGCCGAATGTGGAAGAAAGGAGGTGACCCAGGTGAGGGTGGAGACCTAGCAGAGGCGGGAGACCCGACTGCGGGCTGCCTGACAGCGGCTCCCGGGCTAGCACCACGGCTTTGGCAAAGTGATGGCCAGGAGGCGGGCGGGCGCAGAGCTATGCCGCACCGTCCCTCTATGAGGACACCCCACACAGGTGCTGCCTTCACCTCAGGCTCTGGGTGACATCTGCAAATGCGACTGCAACCTCTAACATTCTGGGCAAAGAACTGACCCTGAGCCCCTCTGGGTACCAGGCTTACTAGGAGTGTGCTGTCACCAATGCCACAGATCAAAGGCAAAAACCTGGCGAGGCGGGGTGCCCCGGAGGGGGCTTGGGCTGGAACAGGGGGCCAGTGGAGAGCGAGGTTCTGCAGTGGCCCCAAGACTCGGGTCGTCCTGGCGGGAAACAAGGAGCATTGAAGGACGCCTGGCAGAGGGGCACGAACCCGCAGCCCTGAGGAGGGGGTTGAGGGGCGGAGCCACCTCTGTGGAGGGGTGCTGCACTGCAGTGTACCCGACTGATTGAGTGAAGCTCCCAGTGCGGAGCTAACCAGGCCTTGCCTGGCGGCCTTCCCACTTCAGAGGGCAACTCCTGCTCCCGCCTTGGCCCAAAGGCAAGCCTGCGCCCACCCTGCCCCATGGTGGCGCACGCATGTGCAGTGAGTGCGAAGCCTACCACCTGCTCCGGAGAATGGGGGCCAGTAAAGAATAGGAGCAGGGGGCGGGGTGGGGGGGGGGAGGAAAGAATGTGGAGCGTCTGCGATGAAGAGGTGCTTGAGAACGAGGCTCGGAAGCCTGATGGGAAGGTTTGTTCTGTTTGCCCCGTGGCTGCCCCTTAGGAAGGGCAGAGAGCATGGCTGTGAGGGCTCCCTGCACGCTGAGTCAAGTTCCGCAGCCAACTGGAACTGGCCTCAGTTTCCTGGTCTGTAAAATGGATTAAGTGTGTCCCAGTGCCTTCGCTGAGCTTTGAGGGCCAATTGAGATAATATATAAAGAAAATGAGGGAAGAAGTGAGAAAGAAAAGGAAGGACGAGCAACACAAAAGAAAGATTGGAAGGAACCTGTAAACCTATCATCACTTAAATAGGGAATAGAGTCAACAGTGTTGTAATGATGGTATGAAGCCAGGTGGGTACTGGAAATATCAGGGAACACTTTGTAAAGTATATGAAAGAAAATGAGGGAAGACATGAGAAAGAAAAGGAAGGGCGGGCAACACAAAAGAAAGATTGGAAGGAACCTGTAAACCTATCATCACTTAAATAGGGAATAGAGTCAACAGTGTTGTAATGATGGTATGAAGCCAGGTGGGTACTGGAAATATCAGGGAACACTTTGTAAAGTATATGATTGTCTAACCACTATTCTGTAAATAATATAAACCTGAAACTAATACAAAATAATATTGAGTGTAAAGAAATGAAAATAGCAGTGAAATTTTTATAAATTTCAAAGTTTAAATAAAGGCTGTAAAGGAAGGAAGGGAGAGAATAAAATAGTGTTTTTCATTTTACCACTTTATTTTCTTTTCAGTACATGAAAAAGACAGTTGTCTTTATATGGTGCTTTTATACTTTTCTAAGTCATTATCTCATTTGATGTTCAGGGCAACTTAAAGACAAGATAATTATTCCCTTCACTATTCAAAGAAAGGAAATCTTGATGTCTGGCCCCAATGATTCAATTGTCAAGCCCTTATGGTAAAGCAGGATTAGTGAAATTTTCTGCGAAGGGTCATATCTATACTAATAAAAGCCTTGGGGGTGATCAGGCCAGCAGGGGAGGGCAGTTGGGGGCAATCAGGCAGGCAGGGGAGCAGTTAGGTGTCAATCAGGCTGGCAGGGGAGTGGTTAGGGGGTGATCAGGTTGGCAGGCAGAAGTGGTTAGGGGAAATCAGGCAGGCAGGCAGGCAGGTGAGCGGTTAGGAGCCAGCTGTCCTGGATTGTGAGAGGGATGTCCAACCGCAGGGATCGGGCCTAAACCGGTAGTCGGACATCCACCGAGGGATCCCAGATTAGAGAGGGTGCAGACCAGGCTGAGGGATACCCCCCATGCACGAATTTTGTGCACCAGGCCACTAGTTATAGATAGTAATACTAGAGACCCGGTGCACGGATTCATGCACTGGTGGGGTCCCTCAGCCTTGCCTGCACCCTCTCGAAATCTGGGACCCCTGGGGGGATGTTGGACTGCTGGTTTGGGCCTGATCCCTGCAGGCTAGGTCAAGGGACCCCACCACTGCAGAACCTCACTCTCCATTGGCTCTCTCTCCCTTCCTCTCTGAAATCCATAAAAATATATTAAAAAAAATAAAGCCCCATACTCTTTGCAATTTTAAAAAATCTTAAAAAAAGAGGCCCACACCAATACACATCATAATTAAAATGTCAAAGTTTAAAGACAGACAATCTTAAAAGTAGCAAGAAGAAAGCAATTAGTTACTAAAAGGCATCTCCCATTAGACTGTCAGCTGATTTCTCAACAGAAACTTTGCAGGTCAGAAGAAATTGGCACAAAATACTCAAAATGATGAAAAGCAAGGACCTATAACCAAGATTACTTTACCCAGAAAAGCTATCATTTAGAATTAAATAACACATAAAGAGCTTCCCAGACAAGAAAAGCTGAAGGAGTCTATCACCACCAAACCAGGATTATAAGAAATGTTAAGGGGACTTTTTTAAGATGAAAAAAGGAAAAACTATTAAAAATATGAATAATAAAATGGCAATAACTATGTATCTGTCAACAATAATTTTAAATGTAAAAGGATTAAATGCTATAATTAAAAGATGTAGGGTAGTTGAATGGATAAGAAAACAAGGCCTATACATAAGCTGCCTACAAGAGACCCACTTCAGAGCAAAGAACTTACACAGAGCCTCTACTCCTGCCTCCACTGGTGGCCAGTGGAGCCAACTCAGCATGGCTGCATAACCAAGCCCTCCTCTGGGGATTTGCTGCAGGCCCGTGCCACCATGAAACACCTCAACAAAGCTCTGCTAAAGGCACTGCAGCAGCGCAATATTGAAAATGAGGGTTCATTATCATCTAACCTGAACACCCCCTTTCCCCCCCCCCCACTGCTTTAATTATCACTATACCTATTGGGTTATATTTTACCATAAATCTTATATTTTTGAAGATGCCTTTGAAATTTGCAATAGGGACAGCTATTTTTATACTGCAGTTGTTATAGTGGTCACCATTCACTTGGTGCTGTTTCCCTTTGTCTACCGTATGTGACCTGGAATAAAGATTCAGGATAGTAGTGTGAAAACGAAGAGGATTAGAGTGAACACCACTTTTGATAACATTAAATTTTTTTTTTAAATGGTAAATGCAGGCCGTGGCCAGCGTGGCTCAGTTGGTGGGGCATCATCCTGGGCACCGAAAGGTTGCTGGTTTGATTCCTACTCAGGGCATGATCCCTTGAAGGGATGTGCAAGAGGCAGCCAATTGATAATACCCTCTCACATCAATATTTCTCTCTCCCCATCTCCCATTTTCTCTCTCTAAAAATATTTTTCAAAAATTTCATTAAAAATGGTAAATGTGTCTGGGATACTGATGCTTTCAATAAAGTTGAAAAAATTCTTAAAATTGCTCTTTCTATTACAATTGTTTGCATCATCAATTTTAACTTTTTGAGTCTTTCATTTGCAAATGAGAATTTGGAAATATTAAATTGGTTACAAATAAGTATGTTTAATTATACATTATTCTGAGAAAAATTGTTTATTTTACAACAAAAATGTTTCATAGCATTTTGTCTTTTGGTTGTTTTTGAGTTTTACTTTTCTGGATATGTTAAGATGTACACAGAAGCAAACCTAAACTATATTTCTCACTGGAATACTTTTCCTAACTATCATGAAAGTACCAAGTCATTAGATTTTAGGTTGTAAATTCCTATCAAAAATTGCTTAAATTGTGGATGCTGAAATTCATCGTAATGTCACTGAGAAATTTCAAATAAAGTATAATGCCTACTTAATAGGAATGTTTCATTGCATTATTTCATGGGAAAAGTAAGCTGAATTTCATCCATTTTCTACAAACTCATTTATTGAAGAATTTTGACAGCAAAGCAAATCTAGCTGCCAGGACACTGGCCTGTTCCCTAAAAGCCCCTTGTAGACCAGTCTGTGCTTTCTGAGCAACTCTTTAAACAGCACGCTGTGCTCTGTTGTTCAACAATGAAGTTATACTTTAACTAATAGGTTTGTGTAAATTCTCTTTAAATTTGTTTTTACTACTGTTTTATAAAATGTGTATGATAGGAATTTATATTTGAATGTTTATTTTTACACACTTAGGGAGTATAAACAATCCTGGAAATAGATTATTTTTATCACCCAGAAAGTTTTCTATTCTAGTCTTTTTAATCAGAGCAGTTATATTCCAGATATATATATATTGCTGGATCCAATTTGTAACATTTTGTTGAGGATTTTAGCATCTGTGTTCATCAGGGATATTGGCCTGTAATTTTCTATCTTTGTAGTGTTTTTATCTTGTTTTGAAATTACAATAATGCTGGCCTCATAAAAAGAGCCTGGAAGTCTTCCTTCCTCTTTACTTATTTGAAATACTTTGAGGAGAATAGGGGTTAGTTCTTCTTTGAATGTTTGGTAAAACTCCCCTGTGAAGCCATCTGTTCCAGGACTTTTGTTTGCTTTGATTTTTGGATTACTGCTTCAATTTCATCAGTTGTCTTGGTCTATTCAGATTTTCTGATTCTTCCTGGCTCAGATTTGAAAAATTATATGTTTCTAGGAATTTGTCCAATTTGCCCAGGTTGTCCAATTTGTTGGTATATAGTTGTTTGTAATATTTTCCTACAATCATTAGCATTTCTGTGGTATCAGTTATTATTTCACCTTTTTCATTTCTGACGTTATACATTTGTGTCCTCTCTTTTTGTTTCCTGATGAATCTGGCTAAAGGTTCATCAATCTTATTTATCTTTTCAAAGAACCAGCTCTTTGCTTCATTGATGTTTTGTATTTCTTGTTTAGTCTCTATGCTGATCGTAATTAATTCCGCCCTTCTACTTATTGTGGGCTTTTCTTGTTCTCTTTCTAATTCTTTTAGTTGGAGGTTTAAATTATTTATTGGACCTTTTTCTTTTTCTTGTTTCTGGAGGTAGGCATGTAGTGCTATGAACTTACCTCTCAGGACTGCTTTTGCAGTTATTTTATTTTATTTTATTTTATTTTATTTTATTTTATTTATTTTTATTGATTTCAAAGAATAAGGGAGAGGGAGAGAGAGAAACATCAATGATGAGAGAGAATCATTGATTGGCTGCCTCCTGCACGCCCCCTACTGGGGATAGAGCCCACAACCCGGGCATGTACCCTTGACTGGAATCAAACCCAGGACCCTTCAGTCCACAGGCCGATGCTCTATCCACTGAGCCAAATCAGCTAGGGCCAGATCCATCTCTTATATTTAACATAAATTTTACAAGAGTTGGGTAAAGCAGCACATTAATACCTGAGCGACTTTTTAAATTTTTTTTTGCAGGGGAAAACACCACCTGAGAAAATAAGTTATTTTCAGGGACTTTAGGGACTTAATGATAAATATTACATGTAATCTATGAATAGCTTAAAACCTTACATATTTATTAAAATAGTATTTCTTGCCCTTGCCAGTGTTGCTCAGTGGTTAGAGTGTTGGCCCACACACCAAAGGATTGCAGGTTTGATTCCTGGTCAAGGGCATGTACCTGGGTTGCAGGTTCGAGCCTGGCCCTGGTTGGGGCTAGTGTGGGAGGCAACTAATCGATGTGTCTCTCTTATATAGATGTTTCTCTCTCTCTTATATAGATGTTTCTCTCTCTCTCTCTCACCCTTTCTCTCTCTCTCCCTCTCTTCTTCCCTCCGTCCCTCCCTCCCTTCTCTCTAAAAATCAATGGGAAAAATATCCTCTGGTAAGGATTAACAACAACAATAAAATAGTCTAGAATTCCTAAAATTACCATCACTCCTGGCCATGGTTTTCTTGTCTGTTTTGTTGCTATGAGTACTTAAAAGTAATTCCTGCATTCCTTTTAAGATATTCTACAAGTCATATTGGTCAGTTATACAGACTAGTGTTTGTTTTTCTTACTGAACATTAGTAATAGCAATAGTTAACAACATCTGCACAGCGCCTTACTGTTTGCAAAAAATTCACATATTCTTGTTTGAGTTTTGCATTGTGAACCTGTTAGAATTAGATGTGTCTTGACATCATGCTTAAAAGTGTCAAAATCTTTAAATCACTAAAGTCATTGGATATGCTGTCATCTTGAATAGTGCCCTAAATACGGGTGGGCTTTAGATGTGGTACATTGAAAGCTGTGTGTAATTATCACCATGGAAGCCTTGAGTTCATTAGTAACTTGAATCAGATTTCTTTTTGTTAAGTGATGCTTTTTAAACCAATAGCTGGATGGATTTTTATATTCATTATATTCTAGCATATAATTTGTATAAATTTACATTATGTTGTCATTAAAAAAAGTGTTTGTAATGCCAAAAAAAGAAAAAGACACATACAGACTGAAAGTAAAGGGATGGAAAAAATATTTTATGCAAATGGAAATGAAAAAAACTGGGGTAGCAATACTTTTATCAGACAAAATATACTTTAAAGCAAAGGTTATAATAAGAGACAAAGAAAAATAGTCCATAATGATAAAGAAATCAATCCAACAATAAGATATAAGCCTTGTAAACATTTATGCACCCAACATAGGAGAACCTAAATATATAAAGCAAATATTGAGAGGCATAAAAGGAGAGACTAACAGTAGTACAGTCCTAATTAGTCCTAATTAACACGCATTGATATCAATGGATAGATCTTCCAGACAGAAAATCAGTAAGAAGACAATGGCCTTAAATGACATATTGTTCCAGATGAATTTAATTGACACCTTTAGAACATTTTATTCCAAAGAAGCAGAATATACATTTTTTTAAAGTCCACATAAAACTTTTTTTTTAGCATAGACCACATGTTAGACCACAAAACAAGTCTCAGTAAATTTTAGAAGATTGAAATCATATCAAGCATGTTCTCTGATCACAATGGATGAAACTAGAGATCAATTATGAGAAAAAACAAAGAACACAAATAAATGCAGGCTAGGTAACATCCTACTAAACAATGAATGAGTTAACAATGAGCTCAAGGAACAAATCAAAATATACTTTGAGACAAATAAAAATGAAAACATAATGACTGGAACCCTATGGGTCACAGAGAAAGGGGTCCTAAGAGGGAAATTTATGACAATATAGGCTTATATTAAAAAAAACAAGAAAAATCTCAAATAAATACTCTACCCTTACACCTAAGGGAATTGGAAGAAGAACAAAAAACAAAGTCAAGGGAGAAACCAAGACGGCGGCATAGGTAAACACCTGAAATTGCTGCAGCGCACAACCACTTCAAAACTACAACTAAAAGACAAAACAGACATCACCTAGAACCACAGGAAGGCTGGCTGAGTGGAAATTCTACAACTAGAGGGAAAGAGAAAAGCATGCTGAGACTCAGAGGAGGTGCGGAAGTAAAGTGCAGAGGTACTGAGTTGCTTGCAGAAAGGGATGACAACTGAGGATGCGGTTGTCTTTTTCAATGGGGAGGGAGACACAAGCTCCCAACTGCTCTGAAGTCAAGTTCTGGGCGAGTTTCTGGGGATCCAGACTCATACGGGGAGAAACTGGACTGTCTGGCATCAGGCAGAACTCGAGGGCGGCTTTCTCTCAGAGGTGCTTGCAGTGATTACCGCGGGACACTGAGACCCGGGGCCTCTTAGGGCAGGGCTGATGATCAGCCATAGCTGTTTGCTCCACCCTGTTGATTCCCTGAGACCCCGCCCCACCCAAGCTGTGCTCAGAGGCTTTTGCATATGAATGGCCTGGCCCTTTGCAATCTAAAATTACCTAACAAACTGCAGCTGGGTCAGAGAGACCCAGAACTTCCAAGAGAAGGCCCAAGGCCCCAAAGCAGCTTGCCTTGCTTCACAGCTGGGCCTCATCTGGGCACCTCCAAACCCCAAACAAAGAAGAGGAATCTGCAGATCTCTCCATAGCTCCTGCTGGGTAGCCTCAGGCAGAGGCTAAATTAGCACCTCCTTAGAGATCCAAGAGCCAGTGTACCCAGTGGTCAGAGTGGGACCATCCAGATTACAACTCCTCAGATCCATAAGGGACACACTCAGGGGGCAGACTCAGTGAGCACCAAAGCCCCACTGAAGCAAGTCTTGCCCCATAAGGGTGTCTCCAGCACAGAAGTTCTCCCACTGCAGACACAGCTGATTCTCACTGCCAATTGGCCTGGAGGTCAATTCCTCCCAGTGACACCTAAAACAATCAAGGCATAACTACAACAAGACTGTGCACAAAGCCCACAAGGGGGTGCACCAAGAGTGTCCACCTCAGGTAACTGGGGAGGCTGAGCCACTGGGCCCTGTAGGACACCTAGCACACAAAACCACTCTACCAACACAGGGAAGCAGACAAAATGCGAAGACAAAGAAACAGGTCACAAATGACAGAAATGGAGGACAGCAAACGACTGGATATAGAGTTCAAAACCACGGTTCTAAGATTTTTCAAGAATTTTATGGAAACCGCCGATAAATGTATTGAGATCCTTAAGAAATCTAGTGAGACCCTCGATGTTGTGATAAAGGACCAACTAGAAATTAAGCATACACGGACTGAAATAAAGAATATTATACAGACTCCCAACAGCAGACCAGAGGATCGCAAGAATCAAGTCAAAGATTTGAAATACGAAGAAGCAAAAAACACCCAACCGGAAAAGCAAAATGAAAAAAGAATCCAAAAATACGAAGATAGTGTAAGGAGCCTCTGGGACAACTTCAAGCGTACCAACATCAGAATTATAGGGGTACCAGAAGAAGAGAGAGGGCAAGATATTGAAAACCTATTTGAAGAAATAATGACAGAAAACTTCCCCTACCTGGTGAAAGAAATAGACTTCCAAGTCCAGGAAGCGCAGAGAACCCCAAACAAAAGGAATCCAAAGAGGACCACACCAAGACACATCATAATTAAAATGCCAAGAGCAAAAGACAAAGAGAGAATCTTAAAAGCAGCAAGAGAAAAAAAGTCAGTTACCTATAAGGGAGTACCCATACGACTGTCAGCTGATTTCTCAACAGAAACCATGCAGGCCAGAAGAGAGTGGCAAGAAATATTCAAAGTGATGAATAGCAAGAACCTACAACCAAGATTACTTTATCCAGCAAAGCTATCATTCAGAATTGAAGGTCAGATAAAGAGCTTCACAGATAAGAAAAAGCTAAAGGAGTTCATCACCACCAAACCAGCATTATATGAAATGCTGAAAGGTATTCTTTAAGAAGAGGAAGAAGAAAAAGGAACTCTTACCGGGGGGAAAAGCGTGTGGGGGCTGCGGGAAGAGACTGGACAAAAATCATACACCTATGGATTAGAACAGTGGGGGGGTGGTGGTAAGGGCAGAGGGTGGGGTGGGAACCGGGTGGAGGGGATCTATGGGGGGAAAAAGAGGAACAACTGTAATAATCTGAACAATAAATATTTATTAAAAAAACTAAGTCAAATGTGAGAAGAAAGAAATAATAAAGATCAGAGTGGAAATAAATGACATTGAGACTAAAAAAATACAAAAGATCAATGAAAGCAAGAGCAGGTTCCTTGAAAAGATAAACAAAATTGAAAAACTTTAACTGGACTTATCAAGAAAAAGAGAGAGGCAACCTATATAAATACTAGTAAAAGCAGAAATAAGAGAAATGACAACCAACACAACAGAAATACAAAAGAGTGTAAGACAATACTATGAACAATTATATGCTAACAAATTGGACAATCTGGAAGAAATGGAGGATTCCTAGGAACATACAATCTTCCAAGACTGAATCAAGAAGAAACAGAAAATCTAAACAGATAGATTACTACTAACAAAATCAAATCAGTAATAAAAAAAACCTCCCAACAAACCAAAGTTCTGGACCAGATGGCTTCAAAGGTAAATTTTACCAAATATTCAAAAATGAACTAACACCTATCTTACTCAAACTATTCCAAGAAAGAATTAGCATCATTAAAGTGTCCGTATTACTCAAAGAAATATGTAGATTTAATACAATCCCTGCCAATGGCATTTTTCATAAAGTTGGAACAAATAATTCTAAAATTTATATGGAGTCACAAAAGATCCTGAATAGCCACAGCAATCTTGAAAATGAACAAAGTTCGAGGTATTATGCTACCTGATATCATGCTATATGATAAAGCTATCTATCTATACTAATAAAAGCCTAGGTGGTGTCTCGCCCTTGCGTCATCACAAGATGGCCGCCACAAGATGGCCGTCGTCACAAGATGGCTGCCACAAGATGGTCACCCCCATGTCATCACAAGATGGCCACCCCCAAGTGGTCACAAGATGGCCACCACAAGGTGGCCACCCTCACATCATCACAAGATGGCTGCCACAAGATGGCTGCCCTATGTCATCACAAGATGACTGCCACAAGATGGCCGGCAGGGGAGGGCAGTTGGGGGGGACTGGGCCTGCAGGGGAAGGCAGTTAGGGGCAACCAGGCCAGCAAGGGAGGGCAGTTGGGGGCGACTGGGCCTGCAGGGGAGGGCATTTGGAGGGACTAGGCCTGCAAGGGAGGGCAGTTGGGGGCAATAAGGCTGGCAGGGGAGTAGTTAGGCATCAATCAGGCCAGCAGAGGAGTGGTTAAGGGCAATCAGTCAGGTAGGCAGGCGAGTGGTTAGGAGCCAGCGGTCCTGGATTGTGAGAGGAATGTCCGACTACCGGTTTTGGCCTGATCCCATAGGACATCCCCTGACAAGTCCCAGATTGGAAAGGGTGCAGGCTGGGCTGAGGGACACCCCTCCAGTGCACAAATTTTGTGCACCAGGCCTCTAGTCTATACTAATGAAGGAGTAAAATGCTAATTAGACTGGGAGACTTTCCAGAGACCTTCTGGACAAAGCCAGGGGCTTGGCCAGCCTCCAAACCAACTCCAAATGGCCCTCAGCCCCCAGGCTGGCAGGGGAGGGCAGTTGGGGGCAATAAGGCTGGCAGGGGAGTAGTTAGGCATCAATCAGGCCAGCAGGGGAGTGGTTAAGGGCAATCAGTCAGGTAGGCAGGCGAGTGGTTAGGAGCCAGCGGTCCTGGATTGTGAGAGGAATGTCCGACTACCGGTTTTGGCCTGATCCCATAGGACATCCCCTGACAAGTCCCAGATTGGAAAGGGTGCAGGCTGGGCTGAGGGACACCCCTCCAGTGCACAAATTTTGTGCACCAGGCCTCTAGTCTATACTAATGAAGGAGTAAAATGCTAATTAGACTGGGAGACTTTCCAGAGACCTTCTGGACAAAGCCAGGGGCTTGGCCAGCCTCCAAACCAACTCCAAATGGCCCTCAGCCCCTCGCCCAGGCCGGCCACGCCCCCCAGCAGGGACCCTCACCCTGATGGGGGCGTGGCAAGCCTGCAAATGGCCTCAGCCCCTCACCCAGGCCCACCCTGTCCCCAGCGGGGACCCTCACCATGATGGGGGCATGGCAAGCCTGCAAATGGCCATCATCCCCTCACCCAGGCTGGCCACACCCCTCCAGCAGAGACCCCCACCCCTATGGGGGCGTGGCCGGCCTGCAAATCCCCAGTGGCCCTTTGCCCAGGCGGGCCCTGTCCCCCAGCGGGGACCTCCCACCCCGATTGGGGTGTGGCCGGACTGCAATCCACTCCAGGTCCCTGGCCCAGGCCAGCCCCACCCCCAAGGGGACCCTCACCCTGATGTGGGACTCCCTTCAGGGCATACCAGCCAGCCCCCACCCATGCACCAGGCCTCTATCTATACTAATAAAAGGGTAATAAGCTAATTAGAGAGGACATCATTCCGGACAAAGCCATGGTGTCAGGGCCAAGGCAAAAGCAGTTGAGGGTGATCAGGCCGGCAGGGGAGAGCAGTTAGGGGGATCAGGCCATCAGGCAGGTGAGTGGATAGGAGCGAGTGGTCCCGGATTGCGAAAGGGATGTCTGACTGGAGGTAAACCAGCAGTTGGACATCACCCAAGGGTTAGAGAGGGTGCAGGCCGGGTTGGGAGACACCCCCGTCCCATGCACAAATTTTATGCACCTGACCTCTAGTATATCCTATCTAATAATAGAGAAACATAGTAATTAACCGTAACTTCGCTACCCTTCCCATTGGCTAATCAGGGCGATATGCAAATTAACTGCCAACCAAGATGGCGGCTGGAAGCCAGGCAACTGAAGCGAACAGGAGGCTTGCTTGCTCCAGTGATGGAGGAAGCCAAGGTTCCCTGCCTGCTGCTTCCGGCCTCTGAGCTGCACTCTAAGAAACAATGTTGCAATT
>NW_005355410.1:1420585-1457395 GCF_000412655.1 Myotis brandtii | reverse complement strand
GACATCCCCCGAGGGCTGCCAGGCTGCCAGAGGGATGTCTGATTGCCATCTTAGGCCCAATCCCCCGGGGAGTGGGCCTAAGTCAGCAGGTGGTCATCCCCTGAGGGGGTCCCAGACTGCGAGAGGGCACAGGCCAGGCTGAGGGACCCCCCTCCCCCCCAAGTGCACAAATTTCTGTGCACCGGGCCTCTAGTATATATATATGAAACGCCAGAGACCAGAACGCCATAATGACTGGAATGACCAATCACTATGATGCCCACTGCAGCCAGTGAACTGACCAATCAGGGATCAGGGGGTGGGGCAGGCAGCCAACCCCCCGTGACCCTTCCCCCTCACCAGCCCTGCCCCCAATAGGCCCTCCCCACCCTGCCACCCCAATCGGCCCACAGCTCCTCCCCCTAGATGGCCCCACCCCTTATTCCTCCCATACCCCAATAGGGGGTGAGGCTGGATGGCCAACCTCCTGCAGCCCCTCCCCCTAGCCAGCCCCACCCCCAATGGGCCCCTCCCACATATTTGCCCACGGCCCCTCCCCCCAGCCAGCTCCACCCCCAATCAGCCCTCCCACTCTGATCAGAGGCAGGGCCCCTCCTCCCAGCCAGCTCTGCCCCTGATCGGCCCCCCTACACCAATCGGGGGTGGGTCCGGCTGGCCCACCACCCACAGCCCCTCCCCACGGCCGGCCCACCCTCAATTGCCCCCTCCACCCCAATTGGGGGTGGGGCTGGTTGGCCAATCGCCCGCGGTCCCTCCTCCCAGCTGGCCTGTCTCTGATTGGGCTCCAATCGGGGCAGGCCGTCCAGCCAAACTCCCACCATCTCCTCCTTTGACAGTCCCAGGCCCGATCTGCTGATTGGGGCCGGGCCGGCCATACCCCACCAGTGCACAAATTCATGCACTGGGTCTCTAAGTAAATAAACCAGTATGGTACTGGCATAAAGATAGATGTATAGATCAATGAAACAGAATAGAGAGCCCAGAAATAAACCTACTTCTATATGTTCAATGAATCTATAATAAAGGAAGCAAGAATATATAATGGGATAAAGACAATCTCTTCAATAAATGGTGTTGGGAAAACTGAACAGATACTGCAAAACAATGAATTAGACC
Organism: Myotis brandtii; assembly: GCF_000412655.1. Lineage (NCBI taxonomy): Eukaryota > Metazoa > Chordata > Mammalia > Chiroptera > Vespertilionidae > Myotis > Myotis brandtii. The sequence goes on along the minus strand of NW_005355410.1, from coordinate 1,456,279 downwards.
ACCTTCTTATAGCATATAAAAGAATTAACTCAAAATGGATTAAAACCTACCTCTGAGGGCTGTTGTGAGAATTCAGTGACATAACATTTGAAACTGACAGGTGCTCTGTCCCATTTACATTAAAAAGATAATCCTGGGAGGGAGCTGATGGGCAACATATTCTGTGCCTGGAGCCTTATCCAGCTCACTGTGACTATGGAGACAGCTGGACCTCTTTCTCTGCTGCTCCCAGAGAGGTAGGTGATGAATCAGTGCCCCAGAAGGCAATCTAGGCCTGGAGATCTATCTGATTGAATTATGCCACCTGGAATTTAGATAATTTGTACATTTGTTCTCCAGCCAACTTGGAGTATTAGGTGGTAAAAATAATATGGCAAGTGTTTCTTCAAGAGCCTTTTATAAGACTGCCTGAGAAGATAACCTCCCCTCTGAGGAGTTCTCTGTTTTGCCTTCCTCTCAAATGGAGGGGCCCAAGGATAAGGGCCAATGTCATTGCCGTCTTGGGTGGCCTGACTTAGACATGCAGCACAGGCTTATTGTTAGGTAAGCACTGAGAGAGGCAATTCATTTAATGGCATTTTATTATGAGTTTAGGTGCAGCTCAATTTACAAGTTTTCCTTTCAAAACTACTCAGCAATTAAAGCTGCATAATCTTGGGAGGTTCTGAAGACACATAATTATACATGTTTTCCCCTCCAAACATTATCTCTCATGGTTATTCATGGAGAGTGAAGCAGTGTTATAATTTGCACAAAGGTCTGGCATATCTGGCCCCCTTATGTTTTCCTCTCTGAGAAGGATGATGATACCTCAGAAGTCACTGAGGAGGGGGATTTGAAGCTTGAAGGCAGAAAACGTTGTCCCAGGTTCTGATTCCCTTGCTTTGACTTCTAAGATGGAGCCTGAGACTTGGGGCATGAAGAGGGTTACTTGGCACCCAGACAGGCAAATGTGTGTTGACTAGATAGTTACATTGTGAAGAAAGCAAGGTTTGTCTTTGGAAACTTCCAATCCTTCATTTCCTTTTTGTAAATCACCACTCCCTTTTATCAGTCTCTCCACTTTTAAAGATGCTCCTTCCAGCCCTGCCTCTTGAAGAGCACTCCAGGCCATAGGCCACTGTTCTCAAATTTGACTGCATATTAGAGTCATTTGGGGATCTTAAATACCCAGCTGCCCTGGTGGAACATCAGATCAATTATAACAGAATCTAGAGGGAGGAGTATAGGCATCAGCATTTTTTAAAGCTCCTGAGATGATTCCAATGTGCAGCCAGTATTTAGAACAGCTGGTCGGGACCAGTGGTTCTCTAAGGGTGGTCTGTGAGTCACAGAATCGCTTAGGGTGTTTGTGGAAATTCTTGAGGACAAAGACCTATGGGCATTGAATCTCAAGAGGGAATCAGGAAATTTTGTATTTTTAACAAGTTCCCTAGGTGATTCCTAAGCACCCTAACGCCTGAGAATCACTCAAACCTTTCACTAGTTCATATGACAATTCTCACTCCCCATCAGTCATACTAGTGTTTCAGTTCCTCAAATATAACGAACTTTTTCCATCCTCTGGACCTTTGAATATTAGAGTTGTTCACTTGGAAAACACTCTCCTCTTTCTCTCTTTGTCATTAGGGAATTGGCAAAGATAACAATGATGAAGCTGCACTCCTAAAAAATCATTGCGAAGTGCATGTGTTGGGGCAGAAAAGAGTAGACACTGGAGGGCCATGAACCCCAACCCCTGGGACAATTTGGTTTACTAACTTTCCTAGCTGTCACTGGAAGTCATAGAGAGATTGCTCCAGAGACTGTGGGAGTAAAAGCCGGTAGTTTTGATGTAGGTAATGAAAGGAGGGAAGACTTAAGTGATATGCCACCGGGTCAGATGCATTAAAGTGGAAGTCCTAGGCAGCCAGCAAGAGGTTGTGCTAAGAAACACCTTAATTGTACCTAGCAGGACCAGGAAGATGTAGCACTTTTTGGGAATGGATGCCACCAGGAAGAGAGGGACTAAGGGGGAGGGAGACAGCAAAGGCCAAGGCTGGGTGCACCCAAATGGAAGGAGAGCCACTCTATTTATTTCAAATGGATATTGTGGATGGGAGAACAGGGAAAAGTTATTTTAATCTCTCAAGTCTAGTGTAATTGAGAAAGTGTAATTTAATTTACAGCTAATTAATGTAACTATCAGCTGAAGATCTTTTAAGACAACTTCTGTTTTTTTAGGACAGTGTTTTTCAAACTTTAATGTGCGTACAAATTAATTTGGGATCTTATTAAAATGCAGATTCTGATTTAGTAGGACTGGGGTGGGGGCTGAGACTGCATTTGTAATCAGCCTCAAGGTGCTTCTGGTCTGAGAACCACACTTAAAGCAAGGAAGTTTAAACATTTGGGACTAGTAAAGTGGGCTCATGGGACAGCCAAGTCCAGAAATGACTACTGAGTCATCAACTTTCATGTTAGGTTACACATAGATTCAGAATTAAGTATGTGCATGCATTCTAATCCTCTGTTTTTAAAAGTTCATTTTTCATTGTTGATAGTACTACATATGTCCCCTATTTTACCCCCAATTTCCCCCTTCACCCAGCTCTGGCTCTACCATAGAACTTCGCTACACTATTGTTTGTGTCCATGGGTTATGCATATCTACACTAATAAAAGAGAAACATGGTAATTGGCGTACGACCGCTACCCTTTTCATTGGCTAATGCAGGGAGCAGGTAGTAGGACATCCCCTAGGGCTCCCAGTATGTGATAGGGGGCAAGCTGGGCTGAGGGAACCCCCTCCCCAGTGCACAAATTTTTGTGCACCGGGCCCCTAGTATACATATAAGTTCTTTGGTTGATCTCTTCTGTCTTCCCCACAACCCTCCCCCTCTGAGATCTGTCAGTCTGTTCCATGCCTCTAGACCTATTTTGTCAAATTTTCCTCCTAGATTTCACATATAAGTGAGATCATGAGATACTTATCTTTCTCTGACTGGCTTATTTCACTTAGCATAATACTCTCCAGGTCCCTCCATGATGTCTCAAAGAGTAAGAGATCCTTCTTTTTAACAGCCGCATAGTATGCCATTGTGTGAATGTGCCATAGCATTTTTATCCACTCATCTACTGATGGGCACTTGGGCTGTTCCCAGATCTTAGTTATTGTAAATAATGTTGCTATAAACATAGGGGTGCATATATTCTTTCTGATTGGTTTTTCAGTATTCTTAGGATCTATTCCCAAAAGTGGGATGGCAGGGTCGAAAGGCAATTCAATTTTTAATTTTGAAGAGACTCCATACTGTTTTCCACAGTGTCTGCACCAGTCTGCATTCCCACCAGCAGTGCACTAGGGTTCCCTTTTCTCTACATCCTCACCAGCAGCTGCTGTTTGTTGATTTATTGATGGTAGCCATTCTGGCAGGTGTGAGGTGATACCTCATTATCATTATAATTTGCATCTCTTGGATGCTTAGTGACATTGAACATTTTTACGTATGTCTATTGGCCACTTGTATGTCCTCTTTGGGCTGGGTTCTGTAGGAGTATCCCGGTCCTGGTCAGGATAGTTTAAACAGACTCATATTGGGGATGGTGCCCATAGCTAATAGGAGGGGTGGGTGGGCACTTCTGCTTCCAATGCCTCAGCTCTGCCTGGGTCACTGGCACCCCGTTGTCCCATTCTAATTCTCTTGATGTATGATAGCTCTATATTAACCAAAATACTTGTATAGCTGGAACTCCTCAATTTTGACAAACCTGATAAAATAAATGTTACTGCCATTTTGCTAAGTTAATGGTGAGATAGTAAATATTGACTAGACTATGTTTTTGTGCCCCACATACAGTGAGTTATTAAATACATGTAGACTTTAGACATGAGAAAATATTTACACGATTTTTTTTCTGTCACCCATGCACAGACTCAGTTGGTGAACTGTCTTTCAGAAATGGAAGGAGAGAACACTGAGTAAAGAGCAGTGTTTGGCAGCTGAGAGTTTAATTACTGGAATTTTATTAGGAAACCATCAGTGACTGGATTTTGCAAGAGAATCAGTCTGGGCTGCTAACTTGTTCTGAGCATCTGCTCTGGTCTGTGGGTCATGAGGCTGGCAGGGATGTGCTGGGCAAAACAATGCCAAGTTCACTAAGAGAACGCTGCTAGCATTTCATCCACATGGCCAAAGGTTAGAACAAAACTTCTGCAAACCCTTCATTCAGAGCTAATTTTCCACGAGCTCCCAAACTTTTACAACTTTGTTATAGCATTTATTACATTCTGCTTTTTATTATGTTATGTGTGTATGCATGCACATGTGCACATTATCTCCTTGCTGGATTAACATGTCTCCTTAGACATAAAGTGGAGAATTTGGAAACAGCTTGAGGGGCCATCTCAGTTCATGGTTCTTTGTCAAATAATTTGAGGAAACTTAAGAGGAGAATCTATGTTTCTATGTTTTGCTGTCCAATGTTCAATACCTTTACTAGAGTAGGAACTTGATAAGTACCTATCAAGTTAAAATTAACATTGTGTGCACAAGAAGTGGGTATAATATTATTGTGACCTTATGCGCTAAGGCAAATGATTTAAACCAGCAGTTCTCAACCTGTGGGTCGCGACCCCTTTGGTGGTCGAACGACCCTTTCACAGAGGTTGCCTAAGACCATCCTGCATATCAGATATTTACATTACAATTCATAATAGTAGTAATATTATAGTTATGAAGTAGTAACGAAAATAATTTTATGGTTGGGTCACAACATGAGGAACTGTATTTAAAGGGCCAGAAGGTTGAGAACCACTGGAAACTATTATGCACTGAGGAAAGCTTAAATATCTCTTTATGAGCCACTAAGTCTACTAAGCATCTGTTGAAAAGATTGAGGCAGATTGACATGTACCAATATGGCACAGTCTCCAAGATACGATAAGTGAAAAAAGTGAGATGCAGAATGATGTGTAATAAGTAAATTTGTAATATAGTTTGTAATTTAAAAAGGTGTGCATGTATAATGTGCAGAGAATATTACTAGGAGGATACAAAAGAAGTTGGTAACAGTAGTTGTTGACTAGGAGGGAAACTGGAGGACTAGGACAGAGATACTGGTGGTTGATAAACTAACTCTCTGGAGATTTTAAAAAAGCTCCCATTTATAGAGTTAGATTATATCTGTGGTGTAACTACCCCCATCATGGGCAATTTCAAGCAAACAATGGTTTAACCATAGGCTCACAAAATTGGCTTCAAAGCACACCACTAGACATGGGGGTGGGAAGGTGGCCTACTTTCCATTGTGGACCCTTTGGTACAATTTTAACTTTTGATGCCATACTTGGACTGACTATTTAAAATGTAGCAATAAACTTTAAATTTGAAAAATGATCATGCTGAGATTGCTGCATTCCTTTGTCCTTTTCTTCTTCAGGAGAGTCTTGGTTTTGCTTTCTTGAGAGTACTTATTCTGCTATCCAGAACTCGTTCAGGAGACCTATCAGTGCAGTCTTGTGCAAAAAACAGTTACTATTTGTAACCCCTTTATTTGTAGGGAAGTGCAGAGCTGCAGGAATGTTCTGGCCAGGAATGAGCCATCTCCAAAAGCTGCTGCTAGTGCAGCCAGGACACACAGCTTACGCACAAAAGCCCGGCTTCCGAGAAGCTGTGTGGGTGTGTGGTGCCTCCTGGTAAGAAAGTGACCATGCTACATAGATGCTTTTCCGTCACAGCAGCCCATCTGGCGGGGAGCCACTGCAGCAGAATACCTCAGCAACATCCCTTCCCTCAGCCTGCCAAAGTGAGGCCCAGCCAGGCTAGGGAGGAGACCCTTGGCACTGCCAATCCAAAAGATTCCTTCTCAAATTATGCTAAAAGCTGTGTGGCATCAATATCCAAGTCTGGCTTTTGTTCACGACTGGGTTCAGTGTGTTTCTGAGAACTTGTGTCTCCACTCTAATTTTAGCCTTTGCTTTGTCAAACTACCTCCAACCTATTCTTCAGTTTTCAACCAAAATATTTCTTAGACTGTTTTCTCTAAGCTCAAGTCTGACCCTGCCCTTATTAATCACTTACTGCACTTCCTGATCAATGGACTGCAATGCCTGTCTCATTTATAGGCATATTCCCCAAACTTTGCATAGTGTCTGGCACTCAGTTAGGCACTCAATGAGTGCTGGCTGAATGAATGAATGAATAAGTTATAAAACCATCAAAGGACATGCAATATAAGGAACATTTTATTTGGAGAGATTTTGAACATTAGCTTCATTTTCAATTTAGGCGGTAACATTCTTCCTGCAAGCAGATGGAAGAGAATCATCGGAGGCTACATTAAGTGCAGAGTAAGATAAAACCAACCACTTAGCATTCAGATGCCACAGAAGCCACACATTGGCTTCCTGAGCCCACTGCCAAGGAACAGATTTGGGGTGATATTTCCAATTGCTTTGAGAAATAGCTAAGTTCCATGACATACCACCGCTAAAGAAGATACCTCACTGATGAGCCCTTTCAGCACTATAGAGAAGGTCTAGCATTGGTTCACAATGTCCTGTTGTTTTTTAGCTTTCAGTAGCTTTACATGAAATTGTATAACCTATTAGGTTTGCTCAAATTCACTGTCTCTTTTGTTTTATTTAGAAATTCTTTAAATACCCAGTAAATTAGATCTTTGTAAAGCAACTTAGCCAGTTCTTATCCAGTTTGACATATGACTAGGTATGGGTAGGGGTGTGTGTGTGTGTGTGTCGGTGTTGGGGGGTAAGCTGGGGTCCCTGTTCATTGGCACATATTGTCCCCTGGGAGTTTGGGGGTTGTAAAAAGCTTTTCCAGTACTAAAAAAGTAAACATTGATAATATGGCCTGGCAGCAATCAGATACATTAAGATCTCAGAGCAAATTAAAGCAGAGCAGGATTGTTCCCACTCCCCAGATATTTAGGCATACCATGATAACTAGGTCTAACATGCAGGGCTCAGGACATGGAGAGGCAGCACCAAAGGATAGATAGATGCTTTTTTGTGGCTTCATGCTGGCCCCTGGTGGTTTGCTGCTCAATTACATTCTGCTTGGATCTAACCAAGAGCATAATATTAAAGGTGTTAGAAACAAAACAAAACAAAAAATAAATAAAAATGTTAGATCTGGTATGAGCACAAATCTTAGGGTTAAAAACAGAGGGCTTCCTACTGGCTGAAAAGAAAACTAAAAACTGATAACAAATGGGACCCTAGTTCTGAGGAAAAGCTCTGATGATGAGTCTTACTTTCCTACAGGTTCCTGGAGACTATTAGGACCCCAGTAGCCTGACTGATTTGTCAGATGCTCCAAACGGCCCAGAGGCAGGAATGGTCTACAGCGGTGGGTCACGGAAAAGGCACAGTTCTGAGAGGGTGGATAGCAAAGTCACAGGGAAGTAGAGTGAAGGAGTAGGGGAACAGAAAGAGAGGCTTGTCACAGATCAAAGGCTAGCCTCCAGAAACAGGTTTTGGGACTTGTTTGATGATTTTCTCTGCTGATCCTCACCTTAAACAAAAATGCAGCCAAATTAAGCTGGTTGAAAGACTATATTAAAATTAATAACACTGCAGCTTCTATACTTGACTAATGGCAGGAAGCAGGAATGGTACCAGGAAAATAAGTTCTTTTTTTTCTCTAGATTTTCAAAGAAGCAATAAATTCAATGGTAAAAAAATATTTGTAAGGAATTGGATCTTTTGCAAGGAATGAAGCACTTTTTGTTAAATACAGGAGAGGCTACCTGGCTGAACAAATATACACTTTTTTGGAATCTTGTATGATGTCACCAAGTTGAAAAGTTTGGAATGGCTTGAATCATCTCTGTGCTTCCTAGGAGCATCTAGTGCTGAGCAGTCAGGTGTGCCACCTCCAGCCCCACTCCACTGGGCCTTACACCCTCTTCATTCCTTTCCCCATGAGGCAAGCAAACACTGTCATGACCATTTTGGGGTTCACTTCAACCAGGTCTTCTGGAAGGGCATACACTCTTGCTCCAATTTTTCGGGCCATAGAGATAGCATACCTAAAAGGGAGAAAAGAAGAATGAGAAGAGCCAGAGCAACAAAGTATGAAGCGGACCCTCAGGATATTGGTATAATCATTCTATACCGTACACTACTGCAAACTATATATAACACAAAGCTCACTCCTGGTATGGTTAGAGCCAGTCACTGACATCCTCTCACTTTTATGGGCAAATCTTGGCTTGATAAAACTCCTGACTCCATCAGAATTGCTGTCTACTATACCAAATGTATTACTTGTCCTTAAATATTTTCCTAGCTCTTGCCACTTTGGATGCTTTCATCATGAGTATTTTCTTGGGCTATATAGCAGTAGAAAAAAGTCATCAAACTGGAGAAGAATGTGTGCTAGGAAAAGTTAGCAGTCTATATTTCAACTACAAAAGTTTACAGACTACATTTCAATACTTTGACCTTACAAATCAATTATTTTATTCCTTGTTCCATTCCAGTTCTTGTGCACATATACATGTATTTATGTATGTTGCAATAACACTAGAATAGCCAGAGTTTTATATTATACATTTTCCACATAAAATGATCATAGTTGCATCAGAACATTTTTGCTCTATTTATAGCTATAGGAAGATAATTAGCTTAATCTATTTTCAAATGTGCCTACGTTACTACCTGTCACTTCTTTCATTCACTTTGTTTATTATCCAGTAACTTACGATGACTACTCCAGAGATTCTCCATTGTTCCCAAGGCCCCATCACTCCTCCTGTTCCCCTAAAATAACTTTATTTTTACTTTATGGATCAATTAAATTAAGAGTACCAGGCTGGGGTAGTCCCCATTCTTCTTGTCCATCTCTCAATCAATTCCTCTATATTAATTATTAATGAAATAAATGTATCTTCCATTATAAAATATAAAGAAAAAATAGAGCTTCAAAAATCATGTACAACCTTGCCACCATAACATTTTTAAGATTTTTTTCATAATTCCTTTTACCCATTTTAAAAGTAATTTTGTATCTTGCCCTTGTAGGATAGTGGTTAGGAGCCTGGGCCTTGAAGTCAGACTTTGAATCTTAGCAGAACCACTTAATAATTGTAAAATTTTGGGCAAGTTCCTTAAACCTAATCATATCCATCTTGAACATCTAGACTCAAGCTATTTTTGAGGTCAAAAAAAAAAAATTCTGGGTCTTCATACATTCTGGGTGTTCTTCCCTTTACTTGGAGTGTTTTCTTATCTCCTTCCCTGTCTAGCTCCTTCTTACTTGTCCTTTTAATCCATTTCAGCATTGATGTCATTTGCTCTGCAGAGCTCCCATTTCTTTTCTGTCTCCTTGATAGCACCCTGTACTCCCCCTTCCATACCACCCAATCACACTGTATTGTAATTGTCATTTAATTATTTATCTTCTCTTCATTATGTTGTGCTAAACATCAGCATACCAGAAACACAGGTCCCCACTTCCCCAAATTGGGATCAGAGAGGACACTGTTGGAGTTGAATTGTGTCCCTCAAAAAGGGTATGTAAAAGCCCTCTCCCTTAGGACCTCCGATTCTGACCTCATTTGGTATAAGGTTTTTAAAGATGTAATTAGTTAAGATGAGGTCATGCAGGAGTAATGTGGGGCCCTAATACAATATGACTTGGAGTCTTTATAAGAACAGTGGAAGAGACACAGACACACACAGAGGGAAGATAGCCATGTGAAGTCACAGACCCAGGGAAGAAGGCCATGTGAAGATGGGGGCAGAGATTGGAGTGATACATTTACAAGCCAAGGCTTGCTGGCCAAGGCCAGAAGGCAGGAGAGGGGTATGGAACAGACTTTCCCTCATAGCCCTCGGAAGGAACCAACACTGCTGACACTTGATCTTGGACATGTACCCTCTACACTGTGAGAGAACAAATTTCTTTGAAGTCACCTTGCTTGCAGGTATTTTGCTATGGCAGCCCTCAGAAAGTAATACAAGCTTTTCTGAGAAAGGTGCTTCTCTAGAGTAGAGGTCAGCAAACTTCCCACAAAGGACCAGATAGTTAATATTTCAGACTTTGTGGGCTTTGCCACAACTAGTCAACTCTGCCATTGCAGCAGGGAAGCAGCTATAAAAATATGGATAAATAAGCACAGATGTGTTTCAATAAAACTTTATTTATAAAAGCAGATGACAGGCCAGACTATATAGTTGTCTGCTGACCCCCACTCTATGTGGTAAAGCAAATGGCAGTTGCTTCCAAGCAGGAGAAGGCTCTGATCTTGAATCCCATCCCCTGCCCATTTGTGTACATGGATTTTCACAAAAAGGGTGTTTGTGTTCGGGCCTGCCATATACGAACTAAATAAAGTGTCCTATAATTATGATTAGAAAATTGGTTTTATGAAAATATAAGGTTGCTTATCAATTGGAAGAATACACTTGCTTTTTGTCTTGCTCTCTCTAATCCCAGGAGACTTAAAACTACTATTGCACAATATCTAAAATAATTAGATAATTAGATGGGACACAACAAGTCACAAGAAGAAAAAGCATCAGTAGTGAAACTAAAGTGTTTGCACAAAGGCACAAACAATAGACTTTATAGGTATCCAGTTGCCAGTTGGGTCCTTCCCTCTCTGACCTCAGGTCTATTTACGTACTTTGCATTGTTGAGTTTCTCTTCATCGTTCAGGTTCTCTGTCTTCAGAAGGTCATAGTTAATGGAACCTGGTTGAATGGCATCAATGAGATCCAGGACAGGCAAACTTGTGCTAATCTTCGGGTCCTGCGCACAGAGAAGGGTGGGTTTTATCAGTATGCTCCCAGGTTACTTTTATTTCGTTCAAGGGAAGTGGGTAGTTCTTTCCTCTTAAATATGAAATATATACTGCTGGTCTGGAAAATGCAACAGTGTTGCACATTAATTGTAGTTTCAAATCAATTGTAGTTTCAGTAGAGGCATTAGTAACTTCCTAAGTAGCTCAATAAGCAGAGGAAACCTATTGTCTACCAACAGGCAGGGAGCCATTCTCAAATAGCGTGTGAATGAAAGTAAGCACAACTAGAGAAAAGCAGAGAGGTTGAAATGTTTAATGTAACTACTGGTATGAACAGAGGAAGGAAAGATTTGATAAAAAAAACCCATCAAGAAGGAGAGACCAAAGATGCTAGGAGAAACCTTGCTTCATTTTGGGGGATATCCTGGAGGTGATGGGCAGGGATAGTGACAAGGGCTCAGGTGGATAGGAGTTTCAGTAGATACTCATTTTTCGGAGACCTCAAGGAAAGAAAAGAGTCCATAGGTCCAGGGAGACAGTGTTGGCAATTATGTGATTAAATAAAATGACAGTAACTAATATTTGTTGGTGTTTCACAGTTTGCTCAGCACTTTTTAAAAAAAAAATAATTGTAGGTTGAATTTTCTTCTCTTCTTACAATAATTATTTTTTTCTCTTTTTTATTGAATTTATTGGGGTGACATGGTTAATAAAATTATATAGGTTTCAAGTGTACAATTCTACAATACATCATCTGTATTGTATTGTGTGTTCACCACTCTAAGTCAAGTCTTCGTCCATCATAATTTATCCCCCCTTTGCTCTCTTCTATCTCCATTACCCTGCTTTCCCTCCGGTAATCACCATCATGTTGTCTGTGTTTATGAATTAAAAAAATTTTTTTGCTTAATCCCTTCACCTTTTAAAATAAATTTTCTCACTTGTCACCACAGATATAGGCACCTGAATTTAATTTACAGTGAGTAAAGGAAGTTTCTGAGGTTAAGTAAGTTGCTGATAAGTGGTGGAGCTGGGATTTGAACCCAGGTATTCTGACTCAAAACCCAGGTCTCTTTCTTTAGCATTTGTAAACGTTCTGATGGTCATAGTAATGGTTAAGTGACCTACAGATACACTGCTTTGCAACCTCACCCCCAGGTAAAAGACACTTTCTCCTCACTGATGGACCCTCACCTGCAATCACTAGCACTAACCTCAGGAGTTACTTGAGCTCCAGGTTCCTCACCTATAATGTGAGAAAAACCATAAATCTGACTTCACAATGTCTGTGAAGATGAAACGAGACATTAAAAACAAGGAGCCCTGGTACTCAGAGCGTATGGGGCAAGCCCTTCTCTTTTGCTCTTGTCCACCACCTTTCCAACTATTTTTCTCTCACCAGCCTCCATACCTCCACTCAGCAATTCAGACTGAACGGTAAGGTGGAGGGGGGACAGAAAGGACTGCTATGTGTGATGAACTCACTGGGACTGGGCACTCCTGGTACAGCCCAACCTTTCTGCCCTTTCTGGTGGGAGGAGATTTTACTTTTTTTCTTGATTTTGAAGCAGAGGATTGATATCATGATCAACTGCCTCACTGAACCTGTTAATACAACTCCAAAGTGGTCCTTTCTCCAAATATTGACCTTTAAACCAGAAAAATGTAGATAAGATGGCATAGATATTATAATATGGATCAAGTGTATAGGTCCCTTGAGGAAGGATCCTGTTAATGTATAAAACATGAGCTAAGAAATTTAATAAAAGATAATGCTATTATTATTAATAAAAATGGGATTTGGATACAAGTACTCAACTGCTTTTTTCTCAGAAAATACTGCATGGGAGATCTTTTAGCATTTTATATTTCACCATCATAATGTTAACAATCTGAATCATGGAGCTGTGCACATTTTAAGAATATTATCAAAACATGGTCTCACTCATATGTGGAATCTAATGAAGAACATAAACTGATGAACAAAAATAGACTCAGAGACATAGAAGCATTGACAGACTGTCAAACCTCAGAGAGAAGGCAGGGGAGGGAAGTGGGGGAGAGATCAACCAATGAACTCATCTATGCTAATAAAAGGGTAATATGCTAATTAGACCAGGTCAACCAGACATCTTCCGGTTGTCCGGTCCTCCTTCTGGACATAGCCACTGTGGCAGAGGGCTGAGGCAGAGGTGTTTAGGGGTGATCAGGCTGGCAGGGGAGGGCAGTTAGGGGTGATCAAGCAGGCAGGCAGAAGGGCTAGGGGTGATCAGGCAGGCAGGCATGGTTAGGGGGGGTGATCAGGCAGGCAGGCAGGCAGGTGAGTGGTTAGGAGCCAGCAGTCCCAGGTTGTTAGAGGGATGTCTGACTGCCGGTTTAGGCTTGATCCCCCTAAGGGTCCCAGATTGGAGAGAGGGTGCAGGCTGGGCTGAGGGACCCCCCCTCCTGTGCACAAATTTTGTGCACCAGGCCTCTAGTATGAATATATGCATAACCCACGGACACAGACAATAGGCTGGTGAAGACCTGGGGTGGGGTGGGTGCGAGGTGGGAGAGGTCAATGAGAAAAAAAGGGGGCATATGTAATACTTTCAACAATAAAGATTAAAAAATATTATCATATTTGTTATTACTTTATAAGAACAAAACCTAAAATGTACGTAAATATGATTGGTTTTTAAAATTAATTATTACAGGAGAAAGTGACAAGAAATTTGTCAATGAAATAGCTATGAACATCAAAACAATAATGGGTCATTCTGCAAAATCAAAATTGGAGGGGAACCTGAACTACCTCACACTTAAGGTCACTTTAAAACAGATAGAAAACAGTAATGATAAGCATGGAGCTCAGGTGGTCATGAGCAGTAGACTAAGAATTTTACCTTGAAACTAGAGATGGATGAACGTTTCTCTGCTTCCTTCAATGTTTCATTTACCCAGTTGACAATAATCTCATCATTGACCTTTTGCCCACCTCCAATTTCTTCCAGAATATTCAGTGTGTACCTGAACAAAAATCAAGAATGATTTTTTGGAAAAAAAGTTGCTAAATATTTCAATATCACAGAAAGTAGCTAAGGTAGAAAATATCTTTTCTTTCTAGGTATGTCACAAAAGATAGCCTGGACACCGTTACATTAGTGGGGGATGGGGGGGAAATATATATATATATGTACACACACATACACACACACACACACACACACACACACATTAGTTCTTTTTAGGATAACTTAAAATATAACTTTATGATTGTTAGAATGAGATGCAGAGCAAATATTTCCTAAGCACTGTCATTGCTTCTTGGGTCGGAAGAGAAGGCAGATGAGAAGAGAAGCAAGGGAAGGGAAATGATGCAAAAGATCTGAACCAGTAATGCTTTGCTTAAAGGAACCATAAACAAAGAAGGAAAAAGTCAATGTTAGAAAGGCCCAAGTAGCCAACATATTAAATATATGTATGTAAAAGAGTTTCCTTCTTATATCATAGAACAGAAATGTTAGGAATACCTCACAGTGAAGGTCACTTTAAAGTAGAAACCAAAGTTAAGCTCCAGTCTGAGAGTAAGAATCACCTTAGATAGTGTTATAAGAATTGGTTTTGTTTGTGAAACTTATTAGGAAGCTTCAAAGCTCTTAACATTTCATGGAACAGATAAGACTCACCATTCCCTAAGGCAACTCCCTCTGAAAGGTGAAATACACAGAAGAAAGCCAAGCATTTGAGCAGGTTTGTTGGCCTAAAGGTTCAGGCTTGCAGGAGAGGGTCAAATTACCCATGTAAAACTTTCAGGGCTAGGGTTTCAGTGTGTACTGTTCACTCTGAAACTCAAGTATCCTGCCATTGTCTGGAGGGAGGGCCTACTCAAATGAGGTCACCCTCTAGTTGGTTGCCTAGGATTGTGTACATAATCCATCGGGTGTACTTTCCCAATTACTGATTCTATGGAAAACACAATTTTCCCACAATTTCCCACATGGCTTTCAAGTTTAATCTCTGAAATAGGAGTGATGCCCTGCTTCCTCCAGGTTACAGCATCTTTTCATCATTGTAGCCGGGAGGAAAAGAGCTCCTGCAATTATATACAGGCAGGGCAGAAATAGGTTCATATTTGAGAGTATGTGAAATACAGAGTTTATTCTTGTATTATTATTATTTTCCATACAAATAATTATAAACCTACTTTTGCTCCACCGTGTGTGGGTGTGTGTGTGTGTAATTATGTTTACCAATCTGGCATCAAAGTCATCTCAATTATACCTCTTCAAACACCCTCAAATCAACTGTCTCCTCTTAATTCTGCTTCTCCTCCTCATAGAATTTCCCTTCTAAAGTACAGTTCTGGTCATGTCATTTAAAGTGACATGGCTCAAAGAATACAGGTCAAATTCCTTAGAATGGTACATGAGGTCCTTCATAATTTGGCCTTGGTATCTCTTTTCAATGAACCTCTTATTTCTTATTCCCTCCTCTCTTCTTGGCCTTATTCTCAAGCTCCCCCCACTCCCCAAACACACTCACGTTTCAATCTCACAGAACCATCAGCAGCTCCCCGACCAAACCATGCATCCTCCTGACTCTCTGATTCAGCTTTGTTCTCTGGGAAGGGATTTCTAATTCTTTGAACAATTTTCAGTGAAGCACTTACTTGTTTCCCAGAACTTCTGATGGAGTTGATGTGCATGTCTCTGCCTACCATGTCATCTCAGACAAAATCCATAACCTTGTTCATCATATTGTTTTCAGGGGTTAGCAGAGTGCCTAGTACATACTGAGCATCTAGTATATGGAGGAGTGAAGTGGTGGGTGAAATAAATAGAATGGTTTCTCCCATAGAAAGCAAAAAGAAAGTCAAGATGGGTAATATTTAATGTGGACCCAGAGAGGGGACCAAAATGAGAAAGACTAATGAGGACAAATGGGATAAGTCTCAGGTAAATTTTTAAAATATCCCTAGTTTAGAAAAAGGCCCTAGTTTTGATCTGTTCATAATGATGATGCTTTATGGCAACACTAGCTTCTTGTTTCCATGTGTATTAAGTTATTATCATCTACCATAACATTTAAGCATTTCTTCCTAGTAAAGTCATTGAGGATGGTACATTAGTGTTTGCCTCCTTAGGTCATATCTCTGTATAGTTTGATGAAAACAAAGTTTAATCTAGCAGCTTCACTCATCTCAGGAAGAATTCTTACTTCTCTTTGTCAAGAGCCCCAGCCTGTTTTATTGACGCTCTCACATGGATAGAAGCAGTGCTTTTGACCTGCTTCTTGAGCTAGGGAAGCAAATGGCACAGAGGAGAAGCTCACCTTTACACAAAAGTCTATCCATGAAAATATTTTTTAAAAAGCCACTAAAGAACAGGGAAGTTTAAAAAGATGGAGAAAACCATGGCGGCAGCTCACTGCATTCAGGTGTCTGAGAATGGCCCCTCACAGTGGCACAGAGCTCTGGTGAACACAAATTTGGCTTTCTGCCACCTCACGGAAGATGGAGAGGTTTAAAATGGAGCCCCATGCTTGCTGGTGAGGACAGTGGTAAAAACAAAGGGAAGGAAGGATACAATTAGGTTGGAGCCTCAACTCTAAGCTTTAAATGTAGATAAAAAATTTAAAACAGAAATAAATTTGGCCTATGTCTACCTATGATTTTCCTTGTGAAATACTCCATATCATCAAATATGTTTTGGGGCAACTGTGCTATTATTGATAGGTCTCTCCAGACAAGATCCCAGTACCACAGGTGTTTGCAAAACTGTGCTGTGCTGAAAAGTTCTCCTCTGTCAAAATGAACTGGCATCAGGAGCCTCAGCTTCAGCCAGGGTCTCAGTCAACCAAGCAGGATTGGAGAGGTGTGTGCGTGTGGGCCTCCAGGAGCTGCAGCCATTACTTTGTTGCTTTCCTGCCTTCCAACACTTGTTTTATTTATTTAACTTTTGAACCAGAAGGACAAACCTTTGTGTTTTGTTTTTCAAGGACCTATGCCAAATTCACTGTCCTAGACTGTTTGATTTGGGGAGAATCCTCTCATTTGTCTAACTCAGACTCTGTATTCATTTGCTGGAGTCTAACCGGCAGCCTACTTCTTTCAGGCTTTTGTCTCCAAATTTATACACACACTATTTGCCAGCTTTGCACCTTGAGGACTATTTTCAGGCTACTAAAAGGGAAAGGTTTAAACATACATCTCTTATTTGTTCTCAGGGGAAAAAATGGCATGCCCTTCATTGCCCAGATAAATGACCTTAGCACATCTGTGCAATCCAATGAAATAAATTCCAGCTAAAATTGCCTCTAATAGGTCTGTTAATGTGTAGCACATAGAGAAATACATTTCTTCTGGTGGCATTTACATAATTTTTAGTCATTTCATCGCCTTCAACAGTAATGTATTTCTCTCTCCACTTTTTTACATGCACAATTCTTATATAGTAGACACTCATGAGAAATGTGACATTAACCAGGTGGCAACAGTGGCAGTAGTAGACTAGACATTGTTATATATATGCCAGCCATAAAGTATGACTTTGGGCCACATTTTTATAAGACTTCCACAACAAAGATTATATTACAAGGTGATTTTCAGATATTATGAAATTCAAAATAGAATAGAATTGGCCTGAGTTTTTAAATAATTAAAACAGAAAATATCAAAGATTATTTTATATTCAAACCCACAGGTCAATTTAACTTTTGCAACTAAAAATATTTTTGCTTTGGTTTTTAAAACAATCAGTATCAAAGCCAGCTCATTAAGAGTTAAAAGCACATGTGAAAGACAACAGAGAAAAGTTCAAAAATAGTTTCTGAAAATGCACTGGTGAAAATGCATTGGTTAGAAACATACAGGTCTAGATACATGAAGTAAAAAAGGAGATAGAGTTGAAGTTTCTTTAGCTCTAGAGTTTTCTGGGCCAGAGGAGTTTTATGACACCTGCCTCAGACTTCAAGGAGGCCCCAGGTTAGAAATGGGTAGTAGAGAACTATACTTGATAAAACAAATGTGAATCAGACTGTGAAAGCTATTATAATCATGTCTGATTATCCTAAGCACCTGGAAACATTAACATAATTCGAGGACTATTATGAAGACCTGCAGACGGTGGCCTGGGCATGAAGCTGAAATGCCTAGACCAGTGATGGTGAACCTTTTGAGCTCGGTGGGTCAGCATTTTGAAAAACCCAAACTTAACTCTGGTGCCGTGTCACATATAGAAATTTTTTGATATTTGCAACCATAGTCAAACAAAGATTTATATTTTTGACATTTATTTTATATATTTAAATGCCATTTAACAAAAAAAAATCAACCAAAAAAATGAGTTCGCATGTCACCTCTGACACGCTTGTCATAGGTTTGCCATCACTGGTCTAGACACACAACACACCTTGTGGTTGCCATTACCTTATTAGATGTAAGATAAGGTGACATGTGGTTTCTGGAGCTTCCTTCCAGGTAGAAAAATGAATTAAGTCACATTAACATAGGCTCTAAGTAAGTGTTATAAGACTTCTGCCCAGTCAGAGCTATCATTATAGGGGGACAAAGCAAAGCATTTAAAAGTAAACTATTTTATACTTACAGATTTGCTTTCTAAAAGTCTCCTAAAAATACTTTTGTACCCCAAATTGCTTATTTTTCTCATAATTTATTTTATATTTGTATATCTTATTATATTCCACTATTACTAATAATACCAACATCTAGCTCTCATAGCAATCAAATTTATAGTCAGTTTTAAAAGATAGCTAATTTTTTTTAAAGAACTAGCAGAAAATTCTGCTTCTGTCCATGAGGCGGTTAACAGGACCTGATTTACCCTGCTGCCTTAGATACCTAAAACACAATGAAAAAGCACATGAAACAATGTGTTCAGACTTGGGGTAACGGAAAGCACAAAACAGTAGTCCCTGAAAGAGGGCAACCAAACATGGTTAGCCCTAAGATTGTCCCAGCTTATTGCATGAAGCGTTTCCAGGCTGCAGTGCAGGGAGAGGAACCCAAATAGAGCATAGCGTTGAGGGGAGGGCTGAAACCTCGAGGAAGCCAAGGTGCCTAGGATTTGTGGGACAGAATACCAGAGAAGAGAAAGCCACCTGTAAAGAAGAGAATCATTTAGAAAGAAAGTTCCAGAGACCTTCAGAGGGTGTGCCTCAAGTCTTTGGCGTGCATGTGAAGAAACTGCCAGAGGCTCGGAAAAGAATTGTCAGAAATGAATGGGCAGAACAATGCTTGGAGCTCACTCAAGGGTGGCAATAATTTGGTTCTCATCAGTCAGAGTGGAAGAACCATATGATACAAGGAGCATCAAGTAAAGTACTCAAAAGAGATGATCTCAGTATTGAAATACAAAATTAACTCAAGACTAATTAAGGCTTTAAGTAACCCTTAAAATGATCACCTGCTTTTTAGTAAGTAACAACTGCATCCCAGGACTAAATTCTAGAATATTTATTTAGAGGAAAACAGAAATATCCAGTACATATCAAGGAAAAGTTCACAATGTCTCATATACAATAAAAAAATTAGGAAGCATGCAGGGAAGTAGGAAAATATGACCCATAATGAGGATAAAAATCAATTAATAGAAACAGACCTAGAAATAACAGTTATTGTAATTATATTCTGTTTGTTCAAGAAGGTAGAGGAAAGAGCTATGGGATATGCCAAAAAGATCCGAATCAAGTATTTATACTTGAAAACCATAATGTCTTGGATAAACATTATATACCCTGAATGGGATTAATGGAAGATTAGATGTTGCAGAAGAGAGTAATGAATTAGAATACAAAGCAATAGAAACCACCCCTAATACAACATAGAGAGAAAAAAAGGAAAAATAGAGAGAAAAATGAATAGAACTTCAATGAACTCTGGGCACTTTCAAATGACCAAATATATATGTACCTGGAGTCCTCCCCCAAAACAAGGGTGGGTAAGTATAGGAGACATATTTGAAGCAATAAAGGCTAAAATTATTCCAAATTTGATTAAAACTATCAACCCACATATTCATGACAAATCTCAATCATGAGCAACATCAAAGGACATTATAACCAAATTGCTTTAAACCAGTGATAAAGAGAAAATCTTAAAAGAAGCCTGAGAAAAAAATATATTCTCTGTATATCATATTATATACAGAGAAAGAAAGATAAAAATGAGAAAGAAAGATATACAAATATAAAAATGATAAAAAAAGATTTATCTTTGGAAATAATGCAGACCAAAAGATACTAAACACTATCTTTGAAAAAAATATCTTTCAAAAATGAAAATGAACTTTTCAGACATGTAGAAGCTGAAATTATTCCTCTGCTCTATTACAAATATTTCCACTGGAAGGCATATGATATCAAATAAAAATCTGTATTTATACCATGGAAAGAAGAGTATCAGAAATGGCAAATATGTAGGTAAATGTAGCATATTTCCCCCATATTTTGAAAAAATCCCTTTTAAAGATAATAGACTGTTACTAACACAAGTCAATTTAAAAGCAAAAGGATAGAAGAAAAATATGCCATGTTAACACTAATCAACAGGAAGCTGAAGTGGCTAAATTAATATCACAAAAAGTAGATTTCAGAGAAAAGACTACTACCAGGCATAAAGAGAGTCATTCCCTAATGAAAAGGGGGTGATTAATTAAAAGGACAAAATAATCTAAAATATTTATGAACCTAATAAGAGTTTCAAAATACCTGAAACAAAACTGATAGAACTGAAAGGAAAAATTTTTAAAAGACTTTTGATTTTAAGTTTAGCTTAAAATATAGTTTTCCTAGATTAAGTCACATTCTTAAAAATTTTCTAGTACTTTTCTAGGTTAATAATACACTCAATAAAAAGCTATTTCCCTGAGTTGCATTACCTTCTCATTAACTGCCAAATCAAGGCCAATGTTAGTGTGCGGTTTCCTTCATTGAGATCTTGTCCACCAATGCCAACCAGGGAAAACTTAGCTTGATTCTTCCCCAATTCCACAGCATAGTTACAATTCTCAAGCTGTTAATGAAGAAAGAGGACAACAATCTAATGTAATCATCTCTATGGTGCTAAAATACTAAAAAAAAAATTATGATAACAAAAATAAAGACAAAATGAAATAAACATGGCCAGATTAAATGATCTCTCAAGTCTTGCCTGCTTCTGCAATTCTAGGATTCTAAATTAGACACAGAAAGTTCCATCTTTTCTTAAATAAAACCTTCCATTTCTACCAAAAAATATTCACAGTGTACTCTAAGTGTAAAACCAAAATAAATTCATCATTGTGGACATTTTCATGGCCATATCGCACTACATAAACAGGGAGCCATGCTCAGTTACCTGTCTGTAATATTCCTAAAATAGCTGAATTCCTAAAGGTTGGCCTGGAAAAATCTGGATTCTCTATTCTACATGCACACAGTGGACTGACATGTGAGACAGATATTCCTGTGGCTATGCTTGTATAGTAGGAAATGTTTGTGCCAACCGTGTTGCTACTTTTCCATAACAATGTGTTCTCACTGTGTTGACATTAGACAAACTATTTGTACAAGTCAAATTGTGAGTACAAAGTTCCATTTTTTTGGAAAATTAGAATGAGAATCTTGCTGGGGGGAAGAGACCCTGCCCTGCTCTAATTATCTTAATTAGAATTTTTACAGCATAATATTTAAAGACATCCAACATGGAATAATAAATAAACAAGCAACTCGCTTTAATAAAACTAGATTTCTGATTGCTCGACTGTAATTTTAAACCCTGGATAAACATTACTTATCTTCTAAGTTTGGCCTCCTGATAAAGTATTCACAGAATGGTTTTGCAGGCTTACGCCTACTGGAACATCTATATTTACCTTCTTCATATTGCCCCCCAGTTTGGGGTATGGTGGTTTGTTTACTCTGTTCCAATCAACAGGGACTTTAATCTTTTCATAGAGCTGGAAGATGACCAGGGCATCTGATAAGTCACTGAACAAAAAGCAAACACAAAAGAATTCTCAGATAGCGAACGAACATTTATGAAGGGTCTATAGTGAGCTAGGCATTTCTTTATATATTAGCTTAAGGAATATTCACAATTTGGTAAAATTGATGTAAACAGCTCCATCTTTTGAGGTAAAGAAACTGACTCAGACATTGAGGGAACTTATTTGAGGTCTTCCCTAGGAAGACCTATGTTCCTTCAACTAAAACTCATTGCCTCCAGGAAAAAAAATATGGCTCTAATAAGTGACATAGGAGACAATCACAAACTTAACATTTATTGTTTTGCCTACTTGTGAGCAGGTCATACATAGGCTGGCAACATATAGTACATTTGTCCTTTTGCTAGGTTATGATTTTGTATGAAACACTTAGCCAGGTTGGTGTATGAAAGTGAGTCTCTCTTTTTCTGAACATCCATCATCTGCAGATCAGTTTGGCACTTCTCCCCTTTGCATCAAGGTGCACACATTTTGTGAAGAGAACTGCATATCATAGCAGTATTTGAAATTTTGGGCATCTTTCAAGGTCTCAAGAGTTCCCAAATATTCTTACCTGTACAAATGATTGACTCGAGGGTTAACACCCAAGGAGTTCATCCAGTTCCTAAATGTCCGTTCTTCTCTTGTCTCACCTAAATTAATGAAGACTGGTTATCTTTCAGGCCCCTAGACAATATGCCTTATTAAAGTTTAACTAAAGAGATTGTAATAAAAACTGAAGTAGAATTTTAAAAATTAAATAAACCCTAATGGATTTGGATGAGGTTGCTATTCTGTGTTAATTTTTCTATTTCAATTTAACAAGTATTTCTCTGGTGTTTATTAGCAGTGGGCAAGATCCTTTGCAAGAAAACTGTCAGTTGGCCCTCAAAGGCTTACATTCTTTCTGGAAAAACTTCTGGTCATCAAAGAGAGCTCATGTAAGCTAGAGAGCTAATGTGCGAGGTAGACACGTTTGATATTTGAATTGAGATAGGGAAGAGAATAGTATGGGCTAAATTTGGAGGGAGAGGGATTTGAGCTTCACCTTCTAGAACTGGTAAAATCTGGCTAATGATGATTAAAGGGAAGAGGATTTAAGGATATGGTAGGGGTGGGATTAGGAGATAGAGTAAATATGAACCCAAAGGGAGTGATAGGCAAGGCCTTATTAAAACCATTAGGAACTGATTTTTCAGGGATCTGTGTTGTTCTGTGCATGGAGATAATGCTGTCCAGTGGCTGGAACCAGGATCAGGGATATTTGTGTGAGGTAGCAGATTTGGGTTGATATATTAGACAATCATTATGGTTCTTTTTTATATTACTATAATAAATTCTTGAATAAGGCCGAGATATAATGAAAGCAGTATTGTGATGTGCCTGACAGCAGTGTGTAGAATTTCTGGAAGGCAATATACATTTAAATTAAATTAAACATGCAGAGGGGATAGTGTTTGACACTAGCACATTTAAGAGCTTGATGAATGGAGGAATAGGCCCCCAAGACCTATTGAAATAGTTGGTGTATGATTTAACAAAAGTCTAAAAGAGCAGAAAGGAAAAATAATGATCAAAAAGCCATTCTATAGGAAGAATTATTAGTATTTGCTGATTCAATACATTTAGGGGTGAGGAAGATATTAAAGTAGAACTGAGGGATTTGGTAATTAAAGAAAAAAATGGTAAGGTTAATGGAAATGGAGACTTTCTGAAGGAAGGGGATGGGAGAAGGGTAGAATAGAAAGACAGTGGTGTATGTGTGTGGGAGAAATGATCAATTTTTCTTTGTAAATGCTGAATCTCAAGTGTTAGTGAAGAATCCAAAGGCGAATGTTCTAGAGACAGCTGGAAATGGGTGATAAGAGGCTTGATATATATACATGGAGTCAGCAAAATGCATGGACCACTGACCACAATTTATCAAATGATACAAATGCAGCAGTGTTGGAATACAAATTAATTTTGCATTTCTAGCTAGAGTAAAGCATTGTGGAGAAATGATCAACAATATGTTAAATCTGCATTTCCTTTCTTTGGCAATAGTCATTTAATATTAACTTTGTTTTGATTTTCCTGTCTCAGTATTGAGACTAACTCATGATGGGAATTAAAATAACCATCTCTGGCACTGTTACCTGTTAGAAACTGAGTAACACTATACGCTTTTTTGTTCACACTTAGGGAATCAACTCCCAAACTATAATTGTCAGGGATTCTGCCTCAAAATATGGTTGTGTGCCTCCCATAACCCAAAGCAAAGAAACAAAACAAAAACCTCAGTAAACACCTCCTAGAATAGTTAAAAAACATTTTTAGATGACGAGTGGCTGCAATTTCTTGCTTCTAGGAATTAACACTCAGTGACCTAAGTACATAATTAGATTTTTGGAAGTTAGGATTTATTTCATCTGATAATTAAGTTCATTGTTTTGCCTAAAACAATTCTGATAATGGATAAAGTCTATGTATTATGGATGTGATGTAATAATATTTGATTTTTCTTGCTTTGCTGTAATTGACTGGATTAATCTATTTTATTTCCTTTGTTATGTATCAGAGAATTCATAATCTGTTTGGGTTTTATATTTGCTTAGGAGGTGATTTTGAATTGCCTAGAATTGTGAATGATTTTTTAAACTCTCAATCAACTGGCTTTCAGTTACCTTCAAGAGCCCCCCAGTCTATGTCCTGGTTCTCTGGTTTGTGCAGGGCAGGATATCTGTTAAAGAGGTTGGCAATGAAAGCCAAGTTCAACTTGGGGTTCCCTCGGACAACATCTGTGGCTGTGACAAACTGCCGGCAGCCCAGCCTCTCCGCCTGCTGCAACATGCATTCTGCCCTCTGGATGTCATCCTTCTCCTGCAATGAAAAAATCAAGGCTGGGTGAAGGCTCTCCATGCACAAAGTAGACGTGGATAACAGAAAAAGAAATGGAAATCTTACTGAAGGAAACCTTTAGTGTTTAACCTCAAATAGACACCCAATAACAGCATATTGTTATTTATATTCTCCTGAACCGAAATCTGAAAAATCACAAATAAAAGGAATCTTATCACCAATAAGGGTTTAATCTCCAACATTTATAGGGAACTCATACAACTTAACAAAAGGAAGATAAACAATCCAATCAAAAAATGGGCAAAGGACCTAAATAGACACTTTTCAAAAGAGGACATTCAGAAAGCCAAGAGACATATGAAAACATGCTCAAAGTCACTAATCATCCGAGAGATGCAAATCAAAACAACAATGAGGTACCATCTCACACCTGTCAGAATGGCTATCATCAACAAATCAACAAACGACAAGTGCTGGAGAGGATGTGGAGAAAAAGGAACACTCGTGCACTGCTGGTGGGAATGCAGACTGGTGCAGCCACTATGGAAGACAGTATGGAGTTTCCTCAAAAAACAAAACATGGAACTCCCATTTGACCCTGTGATCCCACTTCTAGGAATATATCCCAAGAAACCAAAAACACCAATCAGAAAGGATATATGCACCCCTATGTTCATAGCAGCACAATTCACCATAGCTAAGATCTGGAAACAGCCTAAGTGCCCATCAGTAGATGAATGGATTAGAAAACTGTGGTACATCTACACGATGGAATACTATGCTGCTGTAAAAAAGAAGGAACTCTTACAATTTGCAACGGCATGGATGGAGCTGGAGAGCATTATGCTAAGTGAAATAAGCCAGTCAATGAAGGAAAAATACCACATGATCTCACTCATTCATGGATAATAGAGACCATTATAAACTTTTGAACAATAATAGATACAGAGGCAGAGCTGCCTCAAACTGATTGTCAAACTGCAGTGGGAAGGCCAGAGAGGGTTGGGGGGCAGAAGGGAGGGGAGTAAGAGATCAACCGAAGGACTTGTATGCATGCATATAAGCAAAACCAATGGACATAAGACACTGGGGGGTAGGGGAGGCCAGGGGATTGTCAAGGGCGGGAAAAAAAGGAGACATATGTAATACTCTTTGTAATACTTTAAGCAATAAAACAATAAAAAAATCAAGTGAATAACAACAACAACAACAAACAAATAAAAGGAATCTTGGGAGTTAAGTAATCCAGTCCTCTCATCTCTATACAGGACCATTTCAGAGGAATGATTTGCTGTCCTGTTTTTTAAAATATTCAGTAGACACCACCCCAGATGGTGCAGGGAGGCTAACACCAGCGGGATTTCCTGCGCAGACACCATCTCTGGCTGCTGAGTGTAGCAAAAGCTAGCAGGACCCCAAGCGCCTGCAGCTGACACCTGTGGGACCAGCTTTGTAGGGAAGGGAATATAGCTCAGAACAGGGACAATCAAGGTGAGAGACTCAAGGCAGACCCAGCCTCTGGTCAAAGGAGTTCCTGACCACTGGACTACTAGGGGCTTCAACCTCTTGGACCTCAATCTGGCTGCCCAGGGCCAGAAAGGTACAGTAATTAACATTAATCTGCACTGAGAAGCTCCCAGGAGGCCCAGGGTAGACACACCAAACATCAAAGCAAAATACAGCGAGCCCCAGAAATAGTGGGCTCAAAGCAGCTATATAACAGCTGGCACAACAACATTGGGGTTAAACCTCACTGGCAGCAATTTGGAGGGGAGAACCCTCCCACGAATGGGACATCAACAATCCAGATCCAATTATAACAGGAGAGCCCAAATAATGCGCACAGGGGCATTCCTAGAGCATCCAGCTCAGGTGAAAAAGGAGAATGCACCACTGGACCCTTCCAGACACTTTTTACATAAGGCCATCCCACAAAAACTTGGAGGCATAGCAGTTCTAACACATAGAAGCAAATACAAAGAGACAGCTAAATGGGGAGACAAACAAACAACCCCCAATGACAGAAAAGGAGGAATCTCCAGAAGAAGAACTAAATGAAAAGAAAGCAAGCAAGCTATCAGACATAGAGTTCAAAGCAATGATTATAAAGATGGTTAAGGAACTTAGTGTAAATTACAACAGCATGAAAAGGGAAATAGAGGCCATGAATAAGAACCATACAGAAATGAAGAATGATATATCTGTCATAAAGAATACACTGGAAGGGATTAAAAGTAGATTGGATAAAGCAGGAGATTGAATCAGTGATTTGGAAGACAAGGTAGAAATAAATACCCAATTAGAGCAGCAAATAGAAAAAAGAATTAAAAAACAGGGAGATAGCTTAATAGAGCTCCAGGACAACATGAAACATGACATCATCCACATTACAGGAATACTAGAAGGGGGAGAGGGAGAGCAAGCAACAAAGAACCTGTTTAAAGAAATAATGACAGAAAACTTTCCCAACTTACTAGTGGAAAATTTCACACAAGTTCAGAAGGCACAGAGAGTCCCAATCAAGATTAACCCTAAGAGACCCACACCTAGACACATCATAATTAAAATGGCAAACATTAAAGACAAAGAAAGAGTCTTAAAGGCAGCAAAAGAGGGACAAAACCTTACCTAAAAAGGAGTTCCCATTAGAACAAGCATGTCAAACTTTCAGCCCGCCAGCCTCAAGTTTGGCATGCTTTCATGAGAATGCCAGCTGACTTCCCAAGAGAAATACTTCAGGCCAGAAGGGAGTGGCATAAAGTACTCTAAGTAATGAAAAGCAAGGGCCTAAATCCAAGACTACTCTATCCAGCAAGGTTATTTTTTAAAATTGAAGGTGAAATAAAAAGCTTTCCAGATAAAAAATGGTTAAATGAATACATTTATCACCAAACCAGCAATGCAAGAAATGTTAAAGGGACTGTTTTAAGAAGAACAGAAGAGAGAGAGAGGATCATAGTCATAAAGAAAATAAAAATGGCAGTAAGTAAATACCTTTCAATAATAACCTTAAATGTAAGTGGCTTAAATGCTCCAGTCAAAAGACATAAGGTGACTGAGTGGATAAGAAAACATGACCCATATATATACTGTCCACAAGAGACCCACCTCAGAACAAAATACACTTAGACTGAGAATGAAGGGATGGAAAAATATATTCCATGCAGGAAAAAAAAAACTGGAGTAGCAAGACTCATATCTGACAAATTAGACCTCATAACAAAGTCCTTGCTCCAGTCAAAAGACATAAGGTGACTGAGTGGATAAGAAAACATGACCCATATATATACTGTCCACAAGAGACCCACCTCAGAACAAAATACACTTAGACTGAGAATGAAGGGATGGAAAAATATATTCCATGCAGGAAAAAAAAAACTGGAGTAGCAAGACTCATATCTGACAAATTAGACCTCATAACAAAGTCCTTAACAGGAGACAAAGAAGGTCACTTCATAATACTAAAGGGAATGACTCAACAAGAAAATATAACCCTTATAAACATATATGTACCCAATATAGGAGTACCCAAGTTCATAAAAAAAACTCTTGATGGACTTTAAGGGAGAAATCAACAGCAGTACAGTCATAGTAGATGTGTGTGTGTGTGTGTGTGTGTGTGTGTGTGTGTGTGTGTGTGTGATAGTAGACTTTAGCACCCATAGTCTGCACTGGATAGATCTTCCAAGACAAAAATCTAACAAGAAAACAGAGGCCTTCAATGACACACTAGATCAGATGGATCTAACTGATATTTACAGAACATTTCAACCCAAGCAACAGAATATACATTCTTCTCAAGTGCACATGGAACATTCTCAAAGATAAACCACATGTTAGGGCACAACACAAGTCTCTACAAATTCAAGAAGATTGATATGATACCAAGCATCTTCTCAGATAACAATGGCATGAAGTTAGAAATCAACTACAATAAAAATACTCAAATACATGGAGGCTAAATAACATGTTATTAAACAATGAATGGATTACCAATGAGATCAAGCAAGAAATTAAAAACTTCCTGGAGACAAATGAAAATGAACATACAACCAATACCTATGGGACATGGTGAAAACAGTGTTGAGAGGGAAGTTCATAGTACCACAGGCAACTCAAGAAACTAGAAAAAGGACTAATAAACTATCTAACCTTACAACTAAATGAATTATAAAGAAAACAGAAAGAAAATTCCAGAGGAAGTATAAGGAAGAAAATGATAAATATCAGAATAGAAATAAATGATAGAGAGACTTAAAAGACAGTACAAAAGATCAATAAATCCAAGAGCTCCTAGCCAGACTCCTCAAGAACCAAAGAAAGAGGACCCACATAAGTAAAATCAGAAATGAAAGAGGTGATATAACAATGGACCACAGAAATACAAAGGATTGTTAGCAAATACTATGAACAACTATATGCCAGCAAACTAGATAACTTGGTTGAAATGGACAAATTCCGAGAAACAGATTCTTCCACAACTAAATCAGGAAGAATCAGAAAACCTGAGTAGGCCAATAACAACTAATGAAATTAAAACAGTAATGAAAAAACTTCCAGTAAACAAAAGTCCTGAACTGGATGGATTTACAGGTGAATTTTACCAAACATTCAAAGAACTAAGACCTATCTTCCTCAAACTATCCCAAAAAATCCAAGAGGAAGGAACACGCCCAAGCTCCTTTTAAAAAACCAACATTATCCTAATTCCAAAACCATATAAGGATACTACAAAGAAAGAGAGTTACAGGCCAGTATCCCTGATGCACACAGATGCTAAAATCCTCAAAAAATATTAGCAAGTCAGATCAAGCAAGACATTAAAAAGATCATATATTATAATCAGTGGGATTTATTCCAGGGAAGCAAGGCTGGTACAATATTCACAAATCAATAAATGTGATACATCACATAAACAAATTAAAAGATAAAAACCACATGGTCATATCAATAGATGCAGAAAAGGCATGCGATAAAATTCAGCACCCATTTTTGATAAAAATTCTCAGTATAGTGGGAATAGAGGGGTCATACCTCAACATAATAAAGGCCATATATGACAAACCTACAACCAACATCATACTCAATGGACAAAAACTAAAAGTGTTTCTCTTAAGAACACGATCAAGACAGGAATGTCTGCTTTCACCACTCTTATTAAACAGTACTGGAAGTTGTAGCCACAGCAATCAGATAAGAAGAGGAGGAAGAAAAACTCTCATTATTTGCAGTTTACATGATGTTGTACATAGAAACCCCTAAAGACTCTACCAGGAAATTACTAGACTTAATAAATGAATTAGGCAATGTAGCCGGATATAAAATCAACACCCAGAATCAATGGCATTTCTATACACAAATAATGAACTCTGAAAAAGAAATTAAAAAAGCAATCCCATTTACTTTTGCAACAAAAAAGATAAGGTACCTAGGAATAAACTTAACCAAGGAGCTAAAAGACCTGTACTTGGAAAACTATAGGACATTAAAAAAAGAAATGGAGGGAGATACAAACAAAAGAAAGCATATACCATATTCATGAATTGGAAGAATTAACATCATTAAAATGTCTATACCCAAAGCAATCTAAAGATTCAATGCAATTCTTATTAAAATACTAATGGCATATTTCACAGAGCTAGAAGAAAGACTCCAAAAATTTATATGAAACCATAAAAGACCCAGAAGAGATGCAACAATCTTGAGAAAGAAGAGCGAGATAGGAGGGATCACAATACTGATAGAAAACCATACTACAAAGCCATTATAACCAAAACAGCCTGGTATGGGTTGGCACAAGAATGGGCATATAGTCCAATGGATCAGAAGAGACCCCAGAAATTGATCCATACCATATGGTCAATTAATATTTGACAAAGGAGGCAAGAACACACAATGGAGTAAAGATAGTCTTTTAAACAAATGGTGATGGGAAAACTGCACAGACACATGCAAAAAGATGAAACTCAACCAGCAATTTACACCATACACAAGAATAAACTCAAGTGGATAAAAGACAAATGTAAGGCATGAAACCATAATAATCTTAGAGGAGAACATAGGCAGTAAAATCTCAGACATCTCATGTAGCAATATGTTTATGGCTACATCTCTTAGGGCAAAGGAAACGAAGGAAAAAATAAACAAATGGGACTAAATATAAATAAAAAGCTTCTGCACAGCAAAAGAAACCATCAACAAAAGGAAAAGGGAGCCCACAGTATGGGAAAACAATTTGCCAATGATACGTCTGATAAGGGGTTAATGTCCAAAATACATAAAGATACAAATCAACAAAAGGAAGGTAAACAATCCAATAAAAAAATGGGCAGAAGATTGGAATAGACATTTTTTCCAAAGAGGAAGTACAAATGGCCAAGACATATGAAAAATTCTCAAAGTCACTAATCATCAGAGAAATGCAAATTAAAACCACAATGAGATACCACCTCAAACCTGTCAGAATGGCTATCATAAAAAGAAATCAACAAATAACAAGTGCTGGTGAGGATGTGGAGAAATGAGAACACTAGTTTATTGCTGGTGGGAATGCAGATTGGTGCAGCCACTATGGAAAAACAGTATGGCGTTTCCTCAAAAAATTAAAAATGGAACTTCCATTTGACCCTGCCGGAAGCCGGCCATCCTACTTCTCAAAATCTATCCTAAAAACCTCAAAACACAAATTAGAAAGAATACATGCACACCTATGTTCATAGCAGCATTATTTACCATAGCTAAGATTTGGAAACAGCCCAAGTGTCCATCAGTAGATGAATGGATAAAAAAGCTGTGGTTCATTTACACTATGGAATACTATTCAGCTGTAAAAAAGAGGGATCTCTTACCCTTTGGGACAGCATGGATGGACCTGGAAAATATTATGCTAAGTGAAATAAGTCAATCTGAGAAAGACAAATATCACATGATCTCACTTATTTGTGGAATCTAATGAAAAAAAAATGAATTGACAACAAAATAAGACCCGAAGCATGAAACAGACTGACATACTTTGATGTGGGGTTGGTAGGATGAGAAGAGATAACCAAAGAACTTATATACTTACTAGAGGCCTGGTGCACTTGTGGGGGGAGGGGTCCCTCAGCCTGGCCTGTGCCCTCTCGCAGTCCAGGACCCCTTGGGGGATGTCCAACTGATGGCTCAGGCCCGCTCTCCGGGGGATCAGGCCTAAGCTGGCAGTCAGACATCCCTCTGGCAGCACGGGAGCCCTCAGGGGATGTCTGACTAATGGCTTAGGCCCGCTCCCCCTGTGGAAGTGGGCCTAAGCCATTAGTTGGACATCCTTAGTGCTGCAATGGAGGCGGGAGAGGCTCCCGCCACCACCGCTGCACTGGCCAGCCATGAGCTGGCTTCTGGCTGAGCGGCGCTCCCCCTATGGAAGTGCACTGACCACCAGGGGGCAGCTCCTGCCTTGAGTGTCTGGCCCCTGGTGGTCAGTGTGTGTCATAGCGACTGGTCATTCCAGGTCATTCAGCCATTAGGGTCAACTTGCATATTACCCTTTTATTATATAGGTCTAGTGGCCTGTGCACAAAATTCGTGCATGGGGAGGGGGTGACCTTCAGCCTGGCTTGCATCCTCTCCAATCTGGGACCCCTCAGGGGATGTCCAACTGCGAGGGATCGGGCCTAAACTGGCAGTCGGACATCCCTCTCACAATCCGGGACTGCTGGCTCCTAACTGCTTGCCTACCTGCCTGCCTGATTGCCCCTTACTGCTTCTGCCTGCCAGCCTGATCGGCCCCTAACTGCTCCCCTGCTGGCCTGATTGATGCCTAACTGCTCCCCTGCTGGCCCGATCACCCCCAACTGCCCTCCCCTGCCGGCCTGATTGCCCCCAACTGCCCTCCTCTGCCAGCTCGATCACCCACAACTGCCCTTCCCTGCTGAGATCCACCTCCTCAGCTGGGACTTGCCTCCTCCTTGCAAGGTGGCGGAGATGCCAGGACCAATCTCCTCCACACCACGCAGAGCCACAGGACCCTCAGGCCTCACTGCACAGAGCGGCTGGCAGGCCCCGCCTCCACTGTGCATGTGGCCATATTGTGGTGGCCATCTTGTGGTGGCCATCTTGTGGTAGCCACCTTGTGGTGACATCACGCACAAGGGCCACCTAGGCTTTTATTAGTATAGATATGCATAGCCCATAGACACGGGCAATAGGATAGTGAAATCTTGTGAGGGGGTAAGGGCTGGGAGGAGGGAGTAAAGGGGGGGATGGGAGGAAATGGGATATATTTGTAATACTATCAACAAAGAAAATATATTTTAAAAAATATTCAGTAGATTCTACAATTTATTAAGTGGATTTAATTATCTTCAACCATTGAGCTTACTTTTTATTATTTCTTTTCTACCAAAAATGTTTATTTATTAAGTAATAAATTATATTCCTATTTTTAGTTCATCAAAGATATTTATATCTGCCATTGAAAATGTATGACTAGTATAACCACATTTCCCACACTGAAATGGTATACATGCAACTTAAATAAAATAAACATGATGAGTTATTTAAGCTACATATTGTCATTAATAAATATATAATATCAATTTGGCTTTTGCAGACTTCAGACTGAGAACCACTCACTGAACATATTAAAAGTCTATTCAGCTCTACCCGGTTTGACTCAGTGGATAGAACATTGGCCTGCAGACTGAAGGGTCCCAGGTTCGATTCTAGTCAAGGGCACATGCCAGGGTTGTGGGCTCAATCCACAGTGCTGGGCATGCAGGAGGCAGCCAATCATTTATGTTTCTATCTCTCTCTCCCTTTCCTTTCCTCTCTGAAAACAATATATATATATATTTAAAAAGTTTATTCATATAGTTTTAGAGAATCTCCTGTCATTTGTAAGCAGACTCTTATTAAAAGACTCTTGTTGAATTATGATCCACTGTCCTTAAAGCTCTGAAGAGTCTATGAAAACACCAATTTTCAGAAAACAGAACTTCAGACTAGAATTATTTCTTAATATGATGCTTTACTAGATAACACTATATACATTATACAGTTCATGAGCTTTACTTCTCATTCAGGAATGAATTGATTTTAATATTAACTCATTGGGTTGAAGCAGGGGTGGGCAAACTTTTTGACTCGAGGGCCACAATGGGTTCTTAAACTGGACCGGAGGGCCGGAACGAAAGCATGGATGGAGTGTTTGTGTGAACTAATATAAATTCAAAGTAAACATCATTACATAAAAGGGTACGGTCTTTTTTTTTTTTAGTTTTATTCATAGTTTGCCCACGGCTGGGTTGAAGTCTAATAATATTAATTGAGGCACAAAAATAGGTAAGATGATTTCTCAAGATCAATATTAAAATGGTGGCAAAACTAAAGTTTTGACATTCAGACTCATGCTATGCCCACTATTTTTAAGAATCCTCAAACAAGACACTTCTAAGAATTCACACATCCTGCCCAATCTTTTCCTCCCATTACCCTTAGTGATGTAGTGAGGGAGGGCTGTGGCTGGGTGAATTTTGGAGCCACCCTTAGGTTTAAATTCTTGCTGTACCAGGCACTGGGCTCTGTGGCCATAAGATAATTATTAGCTTCTCTGACCTTCAGTTTTCTCAACAATAAAGCAGTTTAACATTTACCTCAGTGATGTTTGTAAGGATTAGAGGCTGTATACGCAACATGCCTTGCACAGTACCTGGCACATTGGAGGAACTCAACAAGAAGGGATTCCTTTTTTTTAAATTATTGCTAGAGGAAAAGGGCCCCAGATTTGGATCAAATTATTTCCAAAAATCTGTCATATGATCTTAATTAAGCCTTCTGATCAGTTTTCATCACCAAAGTGAGAATTTATTTATTTGTATAAATATTTCATCTATTTCCAGAAATAATACTCAGGAACCTAAATATGGAAATAATACCTCTTGGTACTGTGGAGCCTATTAAATGATGAGAAATATACAGAAGTGCCTAGTATGGTGTATGGCACTTAATTGGTATTAGTTTCTTTCTTTCCTTAATATTTATTTCCAGGTTAAATTTCCCACAATTATTACCCCAAACTGTTAACAGTTTTTAAAGGCTTTAAACAGAGATGTCCCCTCATGCAACCTCAGAGTCAGGTCATACAGGTCAATGGGACCCCAATGCAAAGGCAGCATTGTGTTCTCTAAACAGAGCTTGGAACATGGCCTTACCCTTAGTCCTGACATGTCAATCACAACAGCAGGAATACCTTCTTCATCTCCTTTTGGAGCAACCTGTTCCAGCAGGTGGTAATAAGCTTTTGAGTCCTGTGAGAAATTAAAATTTTAAATTACATGTTTAGTACAATGACTTCCCAAAAGCAAATATTTTTCATTTCTTATTCAACTATCATTCAAGAATGCAACTTAATTAACAAAGCTGGAAACATTCACTAATTTGAATTTTCTATTTCTCTGTTTACATACTATATTTGCTTTTATTTTTACAATGAATATAACATTAAAAATATAGGACATACACAAAGAGAAACCCAAAGATTTAAATACAATTCCTTTGACCTTAAGGGAGAAAAATAATTTACGAACATGTATTAAATTGTATACAGGAAAATATATATACCTTTATATTGCTGAAGTCAGTCAGCTAAAGTTTAATTTTTAAAAAGTGACAGGAAAAGGAAGCGGAAGTTTAAAAAAGAGTTTAAAAATACATTTAAATAGATAATAAGCAAAAGAAGAATATTTTAAACAAGCAGTTTTTATGTAAAAGGAGAGATATTGAGATGACAAGTTAATTTAATGTTTATCCAGAAGCTAGAAAAAGTGGTTAAGCTTAGTTATAGCAGACTGTATGTAGATAGTGAACTATTATGTTTTCTTAGATTCTGGAAATACACTTATTGATAAATAGAATATTTCTCAGAATTGTAGTCTTAAAGTTATAGATGTACTAGAGGCCCGGTGCACGAAATTCATGCACGGGAGGGGTGTCCCTTCAGCCCAGCCTGTACCCTCTCCAACCTGGGACCCCTTGGGGGATATCCAACTGCTGGGATCGGGCCTAAACTGGCAGTCAGACATCCTTCTCACAATCCTGGACTGCTGGCTCCTAATTGCTCACCTGCCTGCCTGCCTGGTCACCCCTAACTGGCCCCCACCCCACC
>NW_005355410.1:1416875-1420414 GCF_000412655.1 Myotis brandtii | reverse complement strand
CTAGTTGCCCCTCATGCCCCCCCCTGCTGGCCTGGTCACCCCACACAGCCTGCTTGTTCAGTCATTTGGTCGTTCCTCACTAACCTCCCTGCCGGCCTGGTCATAGGCAGCCATCTTATGAGGGCGTGAGGATTAATTTTCATTTTACCTCTTTGTTATATAGGATTTTCATTCAATGAAAGCATGCAGATTTTTAGGTAATTTATTTAAGCCATTTAAAGAGATTTTCATTTCTCTTAAAGACTGAAAAATTAGCTGTTGTTATGTTTTTTGTTGTTTTGTTTTTGAAACTGGATAGGGCCTGGGGAGACCGGGCGTATGTGTGCTCACCACCTGTGACATTAGAAAGATGAGAACAAGAGAATGCCAGCTATTGATGTTGCACCTGTGGAAACTGAATTTCATCTCTTTTCTTTCTGCCCTCTCCCCCTAATTTTCACTGCAGCTATTTTAAAGCCAGTGAAAGTTCCATGCAGGTGTTAGGCATGAATAAAATCTGCCTACCACATGTTCCATCTGTTTAGCTTTGCTAAGAATCAACTTATTTCATCTGATCCTAAGAAACCTATTTCATTCACTCTAGTGCAGGGGTAGGAAACCTTTTTTCTGCCAAGGGACATTTGAATATTTATAACATAATTCACAGGCCAGACAAAATTATCAATTTAAAAATTAGCCTGCTATATTTGGTCAAACATTTAATGAACTCACTCCTAATGCTTTGGCAGGGCCAGACCAAATGATTTTGTGGGCCTTATGCAGCCCGCAGGCTGGATGTCCCCCATCCCCACAGTGGGAGCATTCTCCCCACCTTTGCTGACTTGATGTGATTTAAGGGCATCTCAAAGTTGCCTGTTGCTCAGACATACATGTCACAGCACTGAGCTTGGTTGGGATGCAGCTGCTTCCTGAGAGCAGGCATGATACTATGTAAGTGCCCAGGTGGCCAGTTCCCATCTCTTATAGTTACTTCCCAAGTCCAAAATGGTTATTATTCAGGAGAATGAATAATAACCATTTTGGACTTGGGAAGTATCAGAAGAACACAGCCTCTCAGTGATGGGAAATCAGGTGAATTTATGGCTTAGCTTACGCAGCCTAATTTTGGCTGAAAAGCTTGAAAATGTTGGCTGAAACAATTGCAAAGCTTAATTGTTGAGTACAATAGAAGATAATGCTTTCCAGCTCCTGTTCAATCCCAGTTTGGCTGGTGGTGCTAGAAGACAATGAAAGTGGTGTAGTTAAAAAAATGAATTGGCATTATTAGCTTAGGTCCTAAGGAATGGGGAACTCTACGTCCTAGAAGCTTCAGTCTAACTGGCACCAGGCCTGACAGGCCCTGAGTTCTAAAAGCCAGGAGTCCACAGCAGGAGAAAACTGTCACCTAAAGAATTATCAACCTGACCCTGGTTGGTTTGGCTCAGTGGATAGAGTGTCAGCCTGCAGACCAAAGGGACGGACTTTGATTCCAGTCAAGGGTGTGTACCTTGGTTGCAGGCTCCTCCTTGGCCTGGGCCCTGGTCAGGGCACGTGCAGGAGGCAACCAATCAATGTGTTTCTCTAACATCGATGTTTCTCTGTCTTTCCCTCTCCCACTCTCTCTAAAAGATCAATGGAAAAATATCCTTGGGTGAGGATTAACAACAACAAAAAAGAATTATCAGCCTGAGTTGACTCCTGGTGAGCCATGTGACCTTTCCTCTGACTCACTTTGGAGAAAATTTCTTTAAGTTTTGAGAAAGTGGAGACTGAAGTGTTTTTTGTATGCTGCACCCAGCATCTCACACCACTTTCTCCTTGGGACTGCCTTCTGATGTTCCTTACTCCCCCTTAAGCTCTTTCTATGGATCCATCTGCCATTAATGCCAGCAGCTTTTCCCCTTCTCTTTGACATGGAACTTTGCACAAAATTGGAAACCACAGTGCATGCTTCCCCCAGCCTTGCCCCTTTGGGATTTTTGTTGTAGGACCGATTATGCCTTCTGCACACTCTGGGGTAAATTCTCATTGCAGGCAGTTTCCAGAATCATTATCTTTTAAAAATCACTGGTTTATACAAAGGAAAACCTTTCAAGAAATTCATGACTTGTTTTCTTTGAGAGGCAGTATAGTATGGCAGTCAAGTACGGGAACCTTGGATGCCAACTGCTGGATTTAAATCCTGACCCTACCCCCAGCTATGTGAACTTAAACAAGTCACTTAACTTCTCTTTACTTCTGTTTCCTTATCTGTAAAATGAAGAAATAATAATCCTTATCTCAAAGGTTTGCTGTGAGAATTAATGAGTAAATAAATATATAAAGCAATTAGAACAGTGCCTGGTATACAGTAGACACTATGTGTGCTGGTATTAATATAATTAGAAGAATCCTCATTTAATTTTTTAAAGGAATCCTGATCTGACAGTCTCATTTATAAAATCAGAAAAGACATTACAGTCCTACACATACTTCACAAGCAGTCTTATCTCTTGCCCTTCTTTTACCTCATCCTCATCCCTCTACTTCCTGATATTGAAACTCTAAGGACGACCCATCACCTTTTGTTGCTGTGCACTTGCTAGACTTCAAACAGATCTGTGTGTGACCCAGCAATGGACTTGAGAACAGCAAGCCTTCCAAAACAGCACCAGCCACTCTCTAAAGAGATGGGGCCCATTGTCTTCATTTTTACTCCATTAACACCTAAACTCCCTTCACTCCTGCAGTCAATCATGTTCAAGTTACACTTCTCCTACCTTGATGTCGGTACTGAAGTTGCTGATTTTGCTGCAGCCTGAGTTTTCCAGGTGGTAATTAGCCCATCTCAGCAGGAGCTCCTCAGGGGAGAGTTTCATCAAATCCTCCAGACTCTCCCCTTCTCTCAGAAGAGCAATCAGAACTGAGGAAGCACAAAAGCAGAAGTAAAATGAATACAGGGATATTTGGGAGGATTAGTTATAACTTCCATTGTGCTCTGCTGGAAAGCCAAAGATAACAACTTTCTCTCTCTAGGGTAAAGATACTCACAGCTTTTCCCATGGAGTAAATACTTTATTATTATTCCCTAAAAAAAGGTGTAGGGTACTGTGAGTTAATTTATTATCTCTATTTTTCAGATGGGAAAGAAAAGGCACCAATTAATCTCAATGCTATGCCTAAGAGTAAGTTGGTAGAGCCAAGGAAATAAACAAGACTATTGGCTCAGAACACTCCACGGGGGCTGTCAGATCACATTTCATGAGATGACAACATTTTTGCTTGTAAGTGATCAATTTTGTAATAATGACTATGTTCTATAGATTGTGTTTAATATTTCAAATGCTTTCTTGAATAATTATAGCAGCTCAAAAAGTAGGATAAACTCTTCCTTCTATATTTTCCAGATGAATACATATTTCTTGCTCAGTTAAAAAATTTAAATTTAACTGAGGTCATTATTTGCAAATCGATAGTCTTTCTCATGGACTCTGAGTTCTCTATTTGTTTTTTCTTCTTCTTTATATTATGCTTAATATATTGGTTTTATATTACCCCAGGATTCTTCACAGGTTATTGTG
>NW_005355410.1:1408553-1416819 GCF_000412655.1 Myotis brandtii | reverse complement strand
ATTAGAATTTGGCTACAGATTTTGTATTGGTAGGATCTGTACCTGAAAATCAAAAAGTAACACTATATTTTACATAATACTTATCAAGATCTATTACTTCTGTCTAAAGGACAGGGCTGTAATAGTTTAAATGCAGATAGGATGCTCAGAGCAACTAGAAATAGATTCACAGCTGCATATTTAGCTGAGAACTTTGAAACACTAAATGTAATTTTCTATCATCTTGTTAAGAACTACACCAAGTTTCTCCTAATCTATTGGTATCACTGCAGTATATGAATGTGAATCACTTCATAAAACACAATTTAAAAGTAGACTTGTTACAAAGTGTCTAAAAGCAAAATTAACTCAGAAAAGCTCTTGAGGTTGGAGTCGCAGACAGCTAGACTGAGCTATAGGTTCTAAAAATGCATTATTATTAGACTGTAGTCTTAAAAAGCTTTTGTTCCATCATTTAAAAAAATCTAATCAGCATGGATAAAATCTATTACATTAATACAATGAATTCAATATAACTGTAGTTTTTAAAAAATTGAGGATTCTGAGCTTGACTATTCCTGACATCACCTCCTACAGCCCCCAACACATGCAGTAATACAAAGCCACGTCACTAATGACATTTGAAGCTTTACTTGTACCTTCATTTCTGCTGAGTTCAATGTCGGCAAACAACCCAATCTTGATGACTTGCCACAAAAGTCCCAGGACCAGGTAAGGCTTCCCCTCCTTTAAGTCCTCAGCCCCGATGTTAACCACATGGCATCCAATGGCTGAGGCAGAGTTCAGAGCCAGATTCAAATTCTCCTGCGGGAGAAAAAGTATGAAAGTTTTAAAAAAATCTTTATTGTTGAAACTATTACATATGTCCTCCTTTTTCCCCCCATTGACCTCTTCCAGCCCACCCCCTCCACCCCAGGCCTTCACCAACCTATTGTCTGTATCCATGGGTTATGCATATATGTATACAAGTTCATTGGTTGATCTCTTCCCACCACCCACCCTCCCCTGCCATTCCATCTGAGGTTCGACAATCTGTTCGATGCTTCTATGTTTTAGATCTATTTTTGTTCATCAGTTTATGTTGTTCATTATATTTCACAAATGAGTGAGGTCATGCAAGTTTTGTTTTTGATTTTGCAAATACTAAATGATGATTCCTGATTGGCAGCAATAACAATATTTTGTTTCTGGAAACTTCACAGGTGTAAAGGCACTAGATTTTGACATTGAGAAAAGCAGTGAGTAATAACTGGAAAAGGAAATCCAGTAACCCAGACACAGGGCTTATGTAGTACCTAGTCAATCAAACCAGAACCCTGAGTTGAAGACCCATTCTGGTCAGGCCATCTTGCTATGTGATGGTGCCTTCACACTCAATATCTCCATCAGCCAGAAAAAAGGGGGCACCTTTGAGGGGAGAACATACCCTCATTACCTTGTCACTGTCTATCATTAATAACACAATTGTTATCAAGGTCACAAAAGAGAGTAAGAAAATAGCTTTTTGACTTTCAGGTTTTGTATTAAAGGAATAAAAAATGTATAAATCAAATTTGTAGAAAAGATAGAGTGGTTCTTACTAGGACAATTTGTTGAGTATTGGTAATATCTAGGGACCTTGAGCACATACACATCTACACAAACACACACCCATGTGTTCACACACACACATGCACACATGTGTATAGATTATATGTTGTTATCACTAACAACAATGTATATAATGTAACTCACAGTTGGAATACTGTGAGTCAGTGAAATTTTCAGTCTAGAATCTATATACTATTCTTAGGTTCAACAAGGAGAATTTACCAGAGTCAGAGATGTATAGAAGTTGGTTTTATGATAAATTAACAAAACAAAATACTGGCCACTAGTCAAATTGGGAAAGTAACTATGAGAAGAAAAGTATTTTTTTACCCTAGTGTATAGTTCAAATGATGAGTGAAAAATACCAATTCTTCTGACCAACATTATGAGTAAATTTAACATGAAGTTCCTTCATATAGGTTTAACATCATTGTTCTCTTTGGTTAACAATTCCATTTTAAAAGTACACAGGGTTACCAGGCCAGCATGGCTCAGTGGTTGAGCATCGACCTATGAACCAGGAGATCACGGTTTGACTCCTAGTCAGGCCACATGCCCAGGTTGTGGGCTCTATCCCCAGTGTGGGGCACATCTGATCAATGATTCTCTCTCATTATTGATGTTTCTATCTCTCTCCCCCACTCCCTTCCTTTCTGAAATCAATAAAAAAATATATATATTTTTAAAAGTCTTCAGGGTTGCTTAAATCCAAACAGGATGTAATTTATTGTTCATGATTTAAGAAATGAGACATGGTTTCCCAGCAAGAGAATTACAATAATGTTAAATACTGGAACATAACATAGAAATACAGC
The DNA here is from genome assembly GCF_000412655.1 of Myotis brandtii. NCBI lineage: Eukaryota > Metazoa > Chordata > Mammalia > Chiroptera > Vespertilionidae > Myotis > Myotis brandtii. The sequence goes on along the minus strand of NW_005355410.1, from coordinate 1,414,414 downwards.
TTACTTACTATTGGTTGATTATTGTTCCAGTTAATCAACTCACTGAAGGTGTACAAACAGGTTATATTTATCACTCTGGTGGCTGCAGCAAAGAGCACTTCGTAGGCTCTAAGAACACTTGCCGTTTTCACACCCTCACTTTTAGAAAGTCTTATCTTTTCTGCTAAAATGCTATGTATCTGGCATCAGCTCAACGATAAATTGCTGGGGTAAGTTTAAGTTAAAACTTTACCAATGTGAATTTTATTCATAAGCGGCCAAAACAAAGAATTCCCAAACTATTCACACCAGGCTAACCTTCTCCCACTTCCAATACCCCATCCCCCACCCCTGTTATTTTCATAAAAGAACAAACATAAATGTGTTCCTGTATCTGCACTAGTCATGACAATCACCAGCCCAAAGCCTGGGGCTAGGGAATAATGTCTGAGCCCTGAACAAGTGTGACTCAGCACTTCTGGTGAGCATTCATTCCAAGCACAATCCTCTTTGAAAGTAACAGAGGGAAGACATACCTGAATGGTGAAAGGGGTGAGTTTCTTTTTGTTTATTGTTCTTTCATCAATTGTGTCAGGCACTGATAGGTTGATCATTTTACTGAAAGAGAAACAAGTTAAAGAAATCAGGCTTCTAAATAATAGGGCCCAGTAACACTGAATTTAAATTCTAGCAATATCATAAAATGGTAACATAATCATTGCTATCCGGTGTTTAGATATAAAATCAGTTATGCAATTAAAATTTTTTTCTATGTTTTTATTGATTTCAGAGAGGGAAAGAGAAAGGGAGAGAGAAATAGAAACATCAATAATGAGAGAGAATCATTGATCAGCTGCCTCCTGCACATCCCACCCCTGGGGGTTGAGCCTGCAACCCAGGCATGTGCCCTGACCAGGAATCAAACCATGACCTCCTGGTTCATGGGTCGACGCTCAACCACTGAGCCACACTGGCCAGGCAGTTATGCAATTTTGATGAGATTCAAACCATCTGTAGGAAAGGTTAATATTCCTAAACTCATACTAATATATTGAGCCAAAAAATAAGGACCCCACTTCAGTCACTTACCTTAAAAGCTACAAAATTTTCCTGGTTTCCTTAGCATATTATGAAATTCTGGGAGGAGAGCCAAAGCAAATCCTCCATGAGTACTTCACTTTCTCAGGCATAAAAATTGTTCCACTACATAAAATATTATACACTTTTGAGCTTATATGATGTCTCAATTTCTATTTGACACCTGGTCAAACTCTATACCTTTAATTAGTCACCTGATAAAATTTTTATATCTTCCTGTAGTCATTATTGAATCAACACTTTAGAAATTTCACCCATACAAGTAGCTAATACATTGATTAGACAGCCAAAGCCAGCAGGTATTGTTTATGAAAAACTGATTTTACCCAAGTCAGCATTGATTTAACCTTCAATGGGACATAAAAAATAAATTTCCTTAGTTCACCTCCATCTTATTTTTAAAAAGCGAATTAGAATAAAAATACAAAGAATAACAAATTCAAAGAATATTAAATTTGACTATGGCTATTTCTTTTTTTTAATGAGATTAGAAATTACATTAACAATTTTTCCAACTACCTTTTTTTTTGGTGGTGGTTGTTTAAAGATGTATTTCTATAACTTTTTCATGTATATATACACATATTTAACTAAAAGGCATTTTACTACAATATAGGCAAAACAAACTCCTAAATCGTAATTTGAAAAAATAGGAAATTGGAGTGAACCAGAAGCTCTGGGAGCTGGTGCTGCAGAGAGGTGACTTTAAAAAGTGGGAGATACCCATGCCATTGAAAAGTGTGTAATCCAATTACAGAGACAAAATATCTGGATATAAAAAGATAGTAATAGTCCAAAGCAGGACATTATTATGGCTTCCAAAGTATTACAAAGAACATATGTTTTAAGAATTCAGTTAAGGCCCTAGCCAGTTTGGCTCAGTGGATAGATTGTTGGCCTGCGGACTGAAAGGTCCCAGGTTCGATTCTGGTCAAGGGCATGTACCTCGGTTGCGGGCACATCCCCAGTGGGGAGTGTGCAAGAGGCAGCTGATCGATGTTTCTCTCTCATTGATGTTTCTAACTCTCTATCCCTCTCCCTTCCTCTCTGTAAAAAAATCAATAAAATATATGTTTTTAAAAAAGAATTCAGTTAAGGAAGAAATCAGTGGAGGTTGGAATAGACCAGAAACTTACACCACAATTGGATCTGTATAGAAGGAAAGGATGGGGAAGGGCATTCTTAAAAATAAAAGGCAAAGCCACAGTTTCAAATTATAAGCAAGATACTATATGCTTGCTGTCATTTATAAAGCCATGTATTCAGTACCCTGGACTGGGTTCCTGAGTCAGGGGGCATTGGAAGGTAAAACCAGAAGATTGATGGGGGAGGTTGGGTGCCAACCAAAGGAACCAGGACTTGATCCTATAGGCTAGGTTGTGTGTGTGAGTTTTTAGCAGTTGAATGTTTAAAAAATGAACTCTAATAAATAAAATATCAAAAGCAGAATTGCTCTGGTCAGAGCAGAGAAAAGGGGCTTAAAGTCTTGCCCACCTATCCCTCCTTTCAACACATGGACTCACCTGAGATTGAGCATTTCAAGCCTCCTCACTAATACCATGTTTTATGATGACAGAGAAGCTGCCAAAGCAAGAGCTGCAGAGGCATTTTCAAAGACACCATCGTGAATTGACCAGCTGTGTTCTGAGACCTCCCAAAGAAGAATACATTCCTCCTTTTCAGGTGCCCTCAGTTGTGTATTTGTGTGCACCACTTCCAACTCCCTTAGCATAGGACTTCCACTGTATTAGTCTGTTATCATGCTGCTATTATTAACTCTGTCTACTCTCACGTAAGCCATGCTCCAATGAAGCAAAGTGGCATATATCCCCCAAATAATTGCCTGGACCGTGTATCACTGTATCTCTATGTTTATGTTTGTCTCTATACTGTGCATCCTTCTTCTGCACTTAAAAAATAGTAGTTTCACATTTATTGTTATAATTTGCTCTTGACAGTAGGTTTCTCTCCTGGACCTGCCAAGTAAAAGTCCAGAAAAGCATTTCAAGTCCAGCTGACACCTATAGAATTTGGTTTAGGATAAACACAATTAATTGTTGGTATTCCAGAAAATTCTAGTGAAACCTTCGGAAACCAAAAAGGAAGTGTTACTTACCAAAGGACGATGCCGTCCCCAACGGCATTGAAGAGATCATTCGTGTTTGGATTCATTGGGATGACATGCCGACAGTCAGGGTCATTTTCCAGGGCTTTGTTTATCCAATTAACAAAGGCATACTTCTCTTCCTCTGCAAGTAAATGATTAAAATGGATTATTTGCAAAGTAAAAATCTAATATAAAAATTATACCTGTGGATCTTAGATTCTCATGCTCAGGAGAGACATTGCAAGGTCATCTCACCCATTATCTGATCTTCTCATATTTATTGACATTTAAAAAATCTTCGATGACTTGGGATATAGCACAGACTCTCTGCTCACTCCAAGTCAGAAAACATACAGCAAGCAGATTTAGAAGCTATATATATGTATACATATGCAATTATTTTATACTTAAAAGCAAGTATATAGCTATATTTTATATATGTAAATATATATAAATAATAAAGTATATTTTCTTTATATTTATATATAATTTAAATATAAATGTGATCTAATTCTTACAGAATAAAACTGGGGGCTCTGCCTTTATCCATGCTGATTTTTAAATGTGGGATGATCACAGGCAATCTTTGCAATATCTCTAAATTTTTTTATAATGAAATTACTATGAAATGAAATAATTTGTGATATAATCTTTCTTTCCTACCAGTAAAGCTGCCAGAGGTCAATTTTAGAAATTTTAATAAAACTTCAAGTTATGCCCAGCACTATGATTGTCAATTTGTGTGTCATTGAAAGCAACAGTATCCCTCAGAAGAATCCTAAGTCACAAAAGTTTGAGAAACACTGTATAGCATATCACTGTCTTGAAGTTTCATAATGTACATTTATATAGCAAAAGGCTATGAAAATTTCTGTATTTCAAAATAAATGGCTAAACTTTGTCTTAGGAATTGCAGATGCTACTTAACCATGAACTTATCTTTAAGAACAACTAATGCTTTGAAGAACTCAGTTTGGGGATTGTTGGATTATTATACTGTTTGAGCTATTATAAGTTTCCATCAAGGTTGTTGGATGACAGCTTTCAGAACCTTCAGAATAAATATGCAACTTTCTTCCAAATCAATGAAAATATAATTTTTTGGACTATTCAGTTGGCATTAAGAATAAACATGGCCCTAACCAGTTTGGCTCAGTGGATAGAGCGTCAGCCTGCGGACTGAAAGGTCCCAGGCTCGATTCCGGTCAAGGGCATGTACCTTGGTTGCGGGCATATCCCCAGTAGGGGGTGTGCAAGAGGCAGCTGATCGATGTTTCTCTCTCATTGATGTTTCTAACTCTCTATCCCTCTCCCTTCCTCTCTGTAAAAAATCAATAAAATATATATTTTTTAAAAAGAATAAACATGAAATTTAAATGTAGAAGCCTGAGTAGCTCATTTTGTCCAAAAGATTTACAAAGCAATTTTGGCAGCCTTTAATGTATTTTTTAAATGCTGATAAGATTATTTGGGGGAGAGAACCAAGATGGCAGCATAGGTAAACACCTGTACTTGCTGCCTCTCACAACCACATCAAAATTACAACTAAAAGACAGAACAACTATCATCCAGAACCACGGGAAAGCTGGTTGAGTGGAAGCACTACAACTAGAGAGGTAAAGAAGAAAGCACATTGAGACTGGTAGGAGGTACGGAGGTGCAGAACGGGCTGGCACCCAGGTGTGTTGTTTTTTTAATCGGGAGGGAGATACAAGCTCCTGCTTGCTCTGCACTCCAGTTCCTGGAAAGACTATGGGGGACCCAGACACATATGGGGAGAAACTGGACTGTCTGGCATCAGGGCAGGAATGCTAGGGCGGCTTTCTTTCAGATGGAGGTGTTCGCAGCGGTCATTGTTCCTGTGCTGGGAACTCTCCGGTGCAGGGCTGACTGACAGCCATTGCTGTTTGCTCCACCCTGGTAATTCCCTGAGACCCTGCCCCACCCAATTTGCAACCCCACCCGAGCTGTACACAGCGGCTTTTGCATATGAATGGCCTGTCCTTTCTCAGCCTAAAACCTGTCAAACAGGCAGCAGCTGGGTCAGGGAGCCCCAAAGCTACCTAAACAAGGCCCAAGGCTGGCAGCAGCAGCCTGCCTTGCTTCACAGCTGGGCCTCATCTGGCACTTCCAAACTCGATACAAAGAAGAGGAATCTGCAGATCTCTCTGTAACTCCTGCTGGGTGGCCCCAGGCAGTGGCTGACTTTGTACCTCCTTGGAAATCCAAGATCCAGTGTACCCAGTGGTCAGTGTGAGACCATACCAGGTTACAACTCTTCACATTCATAAGTGACACACTCAGGGGGCAGACTCAGTGAGCACCAAAGCCCCACTGAAGCAAATCTTGCCCCATAAGGGTGTCTCCTGCACAGCAGCTCTCGCACTGTAGACACAGCTGGTCCTCACATCCAATTGGCCTGGAGGTCAATTCCTCCAGTGATACCAACAGCAATCAAGGCTTAACTACAACAAGACTGTGCACACAGCCCACAAAAGGGTGCACCAAGAATGTCCACCTCAGGTGATTGGGGAGGCTGAGCCTCTGGGCCCCATAGGACACCTAGCACACAAAGCCACTCTATCAACACAGGGAAGCAGCCAAAATGCAGAGACAAAGAAACATGTCACAAATGAAAGAAATGGAGGAAAGCAAACTACTGGATATAGAGTTCAAA
>NW_005355410.1:1407873-1408488 GCF_000412655.1 Myotis brandtii | reverse complement strand
TTCATGGTTACATCGCCATCTCCCATTTATTTATTAAAAAAAAAAAAGTTCCATCATTTCAACGTATGTACATATGTGCTTTATGTTTTTTATTATTTATTTACCACAAGTAAAGGTCAGGAATTGTTCTTTCTTTTAAATTTTTTTTTTACTGTTTCACTTTATTACTGCTGTATATGTGTTCCATGTGAGTGACGTAGGTGCTCATGTAAGCGGGTTCCGACTTATGGCGAAAATCGCATTACGTCATAGGAATGGATCTCCGATGTAACCCAAAAACCTACTGTATAGAGTTCAAAACCACAGTTATAAGGTTACTCAAGAATCTTTTAGAAACCTCTGAGAAATTTAGTGAGACGTTCAAGGATCTTAGTCAGAATGCCAAAAAAAAAAAAAAGAAAAAGGACCAGTCAGAAATTAAGCATACACTGACTGAAATAAAGAATAATATACAGAGATTCAATAGTAGACTAGATGATCCCAATAATCAAGTCAAAGATTTGAAATATGAGGAAGCAAAAAACACCCAACTGGAAGAGCAAAAAGAAAAAAGAATCCAAAAATATGAAGATAGTGTAAGGAGCCTCTGGGACAACTTCAAGCGTACCAACATCC
>NW_005355410.1:1399929-1407161 GCF_000412655.1 Myotis brandtii | reverse complement strand
GTGGGGTGGGAACCAGGTGGAGGGGAGCTATGGGAGGAAAAAGAGGAACATCTGTAATAATCTGAAAAATAAAGATTAAAAAAAAGATTATTTGGTATTGGGCCCTACCTAGAGCTGGAACTACGGGCCCACTTATGCAATGAAAAATAGGCAATAGTCAATAAATTAATCTTAACTTCTATCTTTCTTTGTATCCCTTAAGTCTGAATACTAAGTTTAGAATCTGTAATCCCAAAAGACATCCTTTCTACATGGTTCCCTCTCCCTCTGCCCTCAGCTCTTACCTCATCCCAATACCCTCTCTACCTCCATGCCACACCCATTAGTACAACTTACCTGAATAGGAGTGTTGGGTGTCAACACTAGACTGCTCTGAAGTACCACCAATTGCACAAATCCCTTCCTTCTTATTGATTGCTTTTCTAAAGGTCTTGGCAACGTCGGTGCTTTTTAGGCCATGAAAAACCTGCAAAAATATAATCCTATATAATAAAAGGCTAACATGCAAATAGACTGAATGGCAGAACAACCGGAACAACCAAACAACCGGTCGCTATGATGTGCGCTGACCACCAGGGGGCATGTGCGGAACATGGCAGGCGTTGGCCATGGCAGGATGGTGGAGCAGGTGAGCAGGGGTGCCAGACCAAGGCGGGGCACTGGTTGCTGTCATTGAGACGAGCCTCTGGTGGTTACTGAAAATTCTTTGCTCCTGTGCACAGTGGTCCGCCACAGTCCTACCCGGCGCTTGCACCTGCACTGGCTCCACTCACACCTGATGCTGGCACTGGAGCCACCACTCACACTCACTGCCAGTGCCTGGCACTGGTCCCAATAGCTTGGTGCCATCAGCGGGTGCAAGCGGCGGCTGCCGGCCATGATCGCCCCTGAGGGCTTCTCCACCACCCCATGCTCCTGAAGGGCGATCGGGGCAGCAGCTGCCGCTCGCACCCACTGACAGTGCTGGCCCCACTTGCGCCCCTCCCGGCGCCGGCCGCAATCGCTCTGCACTGTCAGCGGGTGTGAGTGGAGCCGGTGCTGTCAGTGCATGGGAACTGTGGTGGAGGGAGTGGGGCTGCCAGCAGACAGGGGACCGGGGGAGGGGCTGGGCGGGGGCGTGGAGGATGGGCCGAGACCTGCCCCTGTGCCCACCGCAGCCTCGTGGCCCACAGTTCCTTTCAAGGTGCAGGAATTTGTGCACTGGGCCCCTAGTGTATCTATAGAAATCCAATATGTGGTCAAGAAAACCACAAAGAATACATAATGTTGAAGAGTGGAAATACATTTCTGTATATTTTTTTGAATTAAAGTTCCAAGTTTCAAATGCATCTCCTTGTATTATGCATCATACCTTCATAAACTCATCAAAACTGATCCTTCCATCCTTGTCCAGATCACCTGTAGCCATCAAGTTTTCTGTAATTTCTCTCACTCTGTATCCAGGCAGAGGCAAGCAAGCAGCCTTGAACAGGTCATTCAACTCATTGCAGCTGATGTACCCATTCCCATCAGTATCTGTAAGGCAAATGACAAATTGTAGTTTCAGAGCAATTCAACTAAGAGCATGAAGAAAAGTGAGCGAGGGCTAGGTTAGAAGTGAACAGGCAGCAGAGCAATCATTCAGGGGTGATGACCTGATCCTGTGCAAGAGTTGGACTCTCACAAGAGGCCTATTGCTATTGGATATGTTCCTTAACATCACTTTCAACATTCAGGAGTCATAATTTCAAAATAGAGGTCTGGCAACAGAATCTAAAGGGTCTCTAATAAAATCAGATGAGAAAATAATAATAAATCATAGGCTTAGAGATAAGGAGTAAGAAAAAGTATGAGAATTCAGAGAATAAACACCACTGAAAGCAGGAGAAATGATACAAGGATACAATTGACCCTGCAGTACTTCTGTCTTTCAGCTGACTCTCCTCTGAGTGTAAATCAGAAGTAGAAACATAACAAAGGATACCTTCCTTGTCATTAGGGCGACAGGTGCCTGGCAACCTACCATGTCTGATAGCTAACGTTTCAAAGATATGCATCATATGTAGTGCTGTTCCACCTTATGGAAGCAATTTGACTTGAAAATGCAATGACAGGGAACCATATTGGTGAACAGAAATTGTTTACATAATTGCTTGGTCTGCTGGTGAATCCAGGCCTTTATTTAGAAGTCATTATTTTATAAACTGTACAAAGGGATTTCCAAATTGTCAAGCTTGGTTTGTAAAAAAATAAATAAAAAATGATATAATAAAAAAGTATTATGAAATAAATAAATTATACAAAAAAACACACATAGAAAACAATAACAACAAAGAAAGTAGATGCAATAAAAAGATGAGACTTAAGAGCCATTTCCAGGAAAAGCTACAGGTAAGAAAGGGCCCATATTTCATGTTTTGATAGAGAAAGAAGCATTTTCTTGAAAGATATCTTTCAGAATTAAATTCCCTAACTCCTTTAACCAATACCATTGTATTCTTGCTACTTCTGCTATTTTTTTTTTCATTTTACCATTTCAATGAATCTGTCCTGAAGTCATAAAGAAGAGAATTGTGCCACTTGAGGTACCAGATCTACTCACCAACTTTGGCAAAAGCTTCTCTGAGCTCCATCATTTCTTCATCAGACACTGATCCTCTGGCCATTTTTTATTGCTTTAGGCAACAGATCTGCAGAGGGGAAGAACATAAGGAATGACTGTTGTGCATGTTAATTCTTAATGTGCCAATTTCTTTAAAGAGCAATTTCCATTTATTAAGTGAAGAACTATTTCTCTGCATCCCTCATAATTTATAACTATCTTTCAAAATTGTAAGAAATAGTTTTTTGTTTTGTTTTTGTTTTTTAACCTTCCATATGGTGGTGTCTGAAGATGGCTCTCACCAGTCTCTCCTCTCCCTATTATGTACTGCTGCTTACATTTGGAGCAGAGCTGATTTCCCTCCCCTGGAACCTGGCCTGATCCTGTGACTGCTTTGACCATTTAGAAGGCTAGAAAATCTATGTCTCAATTAGAAACTTCTGCTTTCTTCCTTTTGGAATGCTCATTCTTGGGATGTTCCCTCTCACTGCCATGCAGTGAGATGTCCAAGTCACATGAAGAAGCCAATGAAGGGGAACTGGATGCTCTGGTTAACAGTTCCTGCTGTGCCTCCAGCTGACAGGCAGTTTCAACTGCCAGCCACCTGACTAGGCCATTCTGGATGTTTCAGCCCATGTGAGCCCCCAGGTGTCCACAATCTAGTTAACATCACATGGAGCAGAAGAATCACCCAGCTGTGCCCATTAAACCAACAGAGTCAAAAGAGATGATAACATGATTGTTTTAAATCACTAAACTTTGGAGTAGTTTGCCACACAGCAATATAAAAGTAAAAAAAAACCCACTTAACTTTCATCTAGATGTCTTTTAGACACATTGTCATGTTCATATTTAAAATTAATATATTTGGCCAGCACAAAAGATACACTTTATAACTTACAAGGATGTTATCAAAGTTCTGTAAACATTTAGAGAAAAAGAAAGAAAATTTGACTAATAATCAATATATGGGAATCTGAGGGGCTTTTAGGTGTTCTCTTCTCAGAAAGTCTAGTTTTGCTGAGAAATGTAATGCCAGTGCTAGAGTTACTTCTCTTTTCCCGTGCATTACTGCTGCCTTGGATGGATAGAAAGAGAATGAAACATAAAATGGATTATATTGGAGAATATAATGCCCCTAGCTAATCCACACCAGTATGTTTCAAATAAGACTTTCACTAAATCTTACTGTATTTCCTGGTGGGGTGGGTGGGAGTGTGGAGGATGGGGTATTTCTATAATTATATTTTGGGCATGTTAGTGAAACTACTGATTTTAAAAAATATTTTAAATTTGTGACAGGATGTTTTAAATTGATTTCCTTTTCTACATTTTTACATTATTCTATAATGCTGTACTTGTTCCTAGTGGCAACCAACAAGCACACAAAAATGGAGACAATTTTAACACTTAAATCTGCAGGCCAAAAATGCATTATGCTTAATTTTGTAAATCCACATCCATAATTCACCAACTTACTATCCTGTCATGTACATATATCAGTGCTTTCAAACGTTTTTTTCCCCATGTGATCCTTTGTGAACAGAAACTTTACATGTAAATAAAAGTGAACAAATGAAAACAAAACCATAAGACCAATTCTGGGAGCCTTTGGTTGAAAAAACCCCAAATGTTCTCCTGCCTCCACTATCCCACCTCCTTGTCACCTTGTGTACCAGTGGAAACTCCAGGGAGAATCATTTAAAAATTGTGGAATTAAATACAAGGGTACGGTCTTTTTTTTTTTTTAGTTTTATTCATTTCAAACGGGCCGGATCCGGCCCGCGGGCCGTAGTTTGCCCACGGCTGCCCTAACCACTCCCCTGCCAGCCTGATTGATGCCTAAGTGCTTCCCTGCCGGCCCGATTGCCCCCAACTGCCCCCTCTGCAGGCCTGGTCGCCCCCAACTGCCCTTCCCTGCTGGCCACCTTGTGCCCAAATGGGGGCAGCCATCCTGTGCAAGGGTGTGACAGTCAATTTGCATATTACCTCTTTATTATATAGGATACTAGAGGCCAGATGCATGAAATTCGTGCAAGAGTAGGCCTTCCTTCCCCGGCTGCTGGCACTGGCTTCCCTCTGGCACCCAGGACCCGGGCTTCCCTCTGGCTGCCGACAGGCACTCAGGACCTGGGCTTCCCTTGCAAACCTGGCTTCATCCAGAAGGTCATCTGGAAGGATGTCTGGTCTAATTAGCATATTATGCTTTTATTATTATAGATATATAGATAGTTATTTTTAAAATTCCTTGAACATATATTTTACTATCAATAAAAATTAATTTTATTATTATTTACCTTATCTATTTAAAAAGGCCTTGGTCCATTGGGTTCTCAGAAGGATAATATAAAATGTTGAGGCCTTAACTGTATAAGCAAACACAATCTCATTTATACATCACGATAACCCTCAGAGGTAGGGCCTGGCTATCTGACTGCCTTATCTTCTCTTCACTTCCCTTCCTTCCTTTTTGTCTGCCTGTCTCTCTATCTACCTCCCTCCTGTATTTTTTTTTTCTTCTTTCTTTTTCACTGTCTTGTTTCAAAAAAAATTTGAGCCAGGTTACAAGGATATATCCAAATTTGAGAACTAAGCCAATAAGATTATGTAATCTGTGAGGAGAAATAAGATGTTGGCAGGGAAGAGTGTTAATACTTCAAATACATGGTTAGGACTGCATATTTTGCTAGAAGTGGGCTGAAAATCTAGTTCCATGTTCTTCAGAAATTAATGCAAAAAAGAAAACATCATCAATTACATAATTTACTCTATTTATACGAGACAAACCAATTTTCTTAGGGCTGCAGAAGTAAGGTTGATAGTAATACCATTACCCAGGCCTCAAAATGAAGACACTTGGGGGATGTAGTAAACACAGTTTTTTTTTTTTTTTATAACTTCCATCAATGAAGGCTAGTGGCATAAGTATATATATTCTCATTTTTTAGGGCAGGAAGCAGAAGCTCAGAGAAATTAAGGTACATTATCCCAGATTACACAGGTAGGTAGAAGAGCAGCCAGGATTCCAACTCTCAATTTTTTCTCCTCTCCCATGATGTCTATTCAGGTTCAATGCCTTCACATTTCTGTTAGACACTCATTTCATCCATCCATTCATTCACTCTGAATTTTTCATTAAGTACCTTTAATATGTATAACCCATGGAAGATTAAAAATAACTGTAATACAGAAAACATATCTAAGTATTCTAACTTGAGAAGCTTTTGCTTTCATGTATTAAAACAGAAATCAAGGCTTCTGTTTTAAGAAATTAGTATATAACTTTGTACACTTTACTAAATTCTGGTGACTAATTTGGCTTGATTCTCTTTTATACTCTCTACCAAAACTCTATGTATGTATTAAGAGAAGGCTCTCCCCCATCATATTTTAACAAGGTTTTTGGTAAAATCTGGTCTAAAGTCCTAGAGCTGGCCGGCCCTAATTTCTAGGCTTTAGGTGTCTTAACATCTCTTGGTTTATGAATGTTCATAAGATTATGAAATAAATTCATCCACTTAACAAATATTTAATGAATGCCTACTATAAGCAAGGCACTGTTCTTCATTTCAGGTGAGGCATGTCTACAATGACCTAATTACCTGGAAAGCATGAAACAATGTGAAAAGTAAAGAGAATGAAGGGGATCTCTAAATTGAAACTTGGCCCTATCCTTTGACATAAGAGTTGTAGATTTTAGACCACTGTAAGAGACTGGTGAGAAACACAAGAAAAGGCAGAAGTACAAGAAATGAGAATACATTTAAGGGTCAAGAGCAGGGCCAAGGAAGAAAAGACTTACATTTTGAGGTGGAAAAAAAATAAGATCATGCTATCATGAAAAAGTAGAAAACCATTTTAGCCTAAAAATTGCATCACCCAATTCAAATAAAAGACCTAGAAAGAGAAAAAAAGCACTATTTTAAATCCATGTAAAACAATGTTTTTAAGCCATGCCAGGTAGGTAAAGATGAAAAATCTAAGCATCTGAATAATCACATTTTACAAATAGATTTATAAATAAGTTCTGCTCAGAGAAGCCATACAGTGAGACAGCCTGCAAATTTTAAAAATCTAAAACACATTAGTGATTTAATAACTAAAGGAAAAGAGAGTAGATTGAAATAGCTTAAAAGGTGAATTGGAGAATGAATAGTCAACAGCCTAAGTTACTATGATACTGTTTGTTGTTTGTTGGGCTCAAACACAAATAGAGAAATTGCCTTTACCATCAGAATGAGCAGAAAGTCTTGGAAACACAACCCAACTTTCAGAGACAGGAGGAATCTAAGGAATAATCTATACTAATAAAAGGGTAATATGCAAATTGGTCACGACCGGATATGCTAATTAGTCATGACTAGTATGCAAATTGGCCATCACTCCAACACAAATAATGAGAGGGATATGCTAATTAGCCCTGGTATGCTAATTAGTCATGACCAGTATGCAAATTGACCATCACTCCAACACACAAGATAGCTGCCCCCATGTGGTCAAAGATGGCCACCACAAGATGGCCTGCAGGGGAGGGAAGTTGTGGGCAAATAGGCCAGCAGGGGAGGGCAGTTAGGGGTGATCAGGCCAGCAGGAAAGGGCAGTTGGGGGCAACCAGGCCAGCAGGGGAGGGCAGTTGGGGGTGATCAGGCCA
>NW_005355410.1:1373626-1399842 GCF_000412655.1 Myotis brandtii | reverse complement strand
AGGCAGGCAGGCAGGCGAGTGGTTGGGAGCCAGCAGTCCTGGATTGTGAGAGGGATGTCCGACTCCCACAGGGATCGGGCCTAAACGGGCAGTTGGACATCCTTCAAGGGGTCCCAGATTGGAGAGGGTGCAGGCTGGGCTGAGGGACAACCCCCTCCCCCCGTGCATGAATTTTGTGCACCGGGCCTCTAGTTTTATAGATAAGGAGCCTGAAGGTCCAATGAGATAAAAATGCTTTGTCTATGTACAAGTTCTTAAAGCAATGCCAGGTCAATGCAGTTGTTGGTGAAAAAAGCAGCAAAAGGATGGAGGGACCATTACTAGTAAAAGGGCCATTACAGACCATAATTGAGAAATGATTGAACTGGGTGTGCAAATAGCAGCATTTTCACAAAGTAGAGAAACAGGAGGACAACGTCGTTAACATGCAGATCAGACCATTTCTAAGAAGGACATTACTGGGGTTAGAATCAAATATTAGGTACTTTACATAGTCTATTAATGTGTTAGCCTGGAAAAAATACACCCATTCTAATGCATACATATTTGAAGGTATGAGTTATAATAATGTTGGTAAAATTCATAAAGACAATTGGTGAGTGTTTCAGTTTGCAAATTATGGCCACCATATTGGCAGCAGGCTCTAGGTCATTATAGTAATGGGACTTGCTGAAGCATTTGGAGCCTGAAAAAAGTGAAAGGCATGTGCCTTCCAAGAGCCATTTCTTCAGCACTGCTCTACTGTTCCTGCAGGAAGTGTGACCTTTTTTAATGAATGCATCATCTGACTATGCCCGGCCTGGAACCATTTTAAGGTCTCTTGTAAATCAGTGGTGAATTTTGGAAATGAATTTTTGAATCACTGCCCAAAACTAAAGAAGTGAAACATACAATAGGATCTTCAACACAAAATCTAAGAAGAAAAATCTTAACCCACTCTCTAAGTCACATCTGGCTGCTAGTTTTTCTGTGAGCAATTAAATTTATTAAGTCAATAGTTATAGAAACCCATGACATTTGGCCAAATAAAGCACTGGTTGTTCATTGTTATAAGATTATTTGATGTCATAAGAACATCAAATAACCCCTCAAATGGCAAAAGTGACAAAACCTATTCATTTCTTTAAGTTGGTAAGTTTTGAGTCCCTACTTAAAGGAGGCTGGTATTTTCCAATTGGTAATGAAAGCAAATTTCTGAGAATGATGTCTTATGATAAAAGCAACTGACTCAAATTCCTGAAGTCTGAATATAGAAACTATTTGCAGGTTCTTACTATAGAATGCAGTGCTATAGAATTTACAAGAGGAAATATGTTCTGTAAAATAAATGTAAAACTGTAAGCTGAATTATCTCTGAGAAGAGAAAACAAATAATGAAAAGAAGCAGAAAGAATTATAGAAGGTGACCTATCCAGAGAGAAATGCTCATGTGATGGAATTGTTTCTGAAAGGTGATAGTGCTGTGCTGGTCAGTGCTTTGACTCAATATATTGATGCCCAATTATATAACTGCCAGGACCAGGGATGCACTTGTAACCTGGCATCATATTGCCAAGGGACTCTTTTGAATGTGCCCTACTTTTCCTGCAACTTGACACAGTGAGTAAAGTAAAACTGGAAACTCAGGACCTAAATTCCTACCTTTATCTCAATAATATCAGTGTGTATCCAGGGGGAAATTGTACCACTTCCGAACACCTCAATGAACAGTGAGTAATCCAAAACAACCTGCAATCTAGAACATGATCAATATTGCAATCTCTAGAGTTAGACTATGATGACTAAAGAAGTAAAACATAAAGTACATAGGACTTCAACACAAAATAAAAGACCTGTAAGTTTTTTAGAAACTTAGATAACAAAAGAGCTTTACTTCCACCTATTCCTGTTCCCTTCATTTCACAACATAGACCATTTTAGGGGGTCTAACTATGAGTAATTTACCATATATTCTTGCCACTTGCCTATAGATAACAGATATACCAAAACTTTCCATAAAAGATGATTCTGAAATGTATTTTTAAAATGACTTTTTAAAATAAACCAAATAATTATAAATGGTTTCAAATACAAATAACCACTTAAAGGGCTCTTATGAATTATTTTGTCAAGTCAAAATTTCCTTCATATTATCTTTTTATCCCTGCATATTTACTGATTCTTCCAGGGGCTGCTTCAGAGTACAGAATTCTTTTCTCTTCAATCTCAAAGGGAGAGGAGCAAGGCCAAGGAAGGCTATTCATAGCACAGACTCAGTGGCCCTTTTCTCTCATTATCTTGGGCCGTATAAACAGTCATGGGAAGCCAACAATTCAGATTACTCCAAACCTGATGTGCCTAATGTTACTCTGGGAGCCATTGTGACTTGACATTGAGGGACTTCTGAAGCTGTATATAGCACAGCACACAGAGCCCGGCTCTGTCACCAGCTAAGGAGTGCCACAGCCTCTCTCCTCTCACCCAACATACCCCCAACACCTCTGTTTTCTATGAAGAATGTGATACAAAACAAACCTTTTGCAAGCAAAAGGAATACTCCAGGCTGCAGGTTGGGGAGGCCCTCATTGCCTTGGTATCTCTCTTTCCCTTCGCTGTAAATAATACTCCTATTGTTAATGTCTTGAAACTCCACAGCTACCCTTCATTTCACCAGAACTTAGAGATCCAGACTTTCCTCTATTGAAAGCTCAGAGTATCCCTGGATCTTTTAAAAAAGCTGACTTTGAATATGGACTAGTTGATTATCCACTATTACACAATTACTTCAATACCAGATGTCACTCATTTGTTCATAAATTCATTCTTTCACTCCACCCATGAGCACTGCTCTGGTTACTGGGCTACATGCATAAGAGTTATTAAGGCTGGAACTTCATGAGCCCACAGTTACAGTTCAAGTTTCAAATGGGACACAGAGATTACAGCTCACTTATTGAAAAAAGTTATGAAGATAAAAAAGAATAAATAAAAAGGATAAACACAAGGTTAAAGGGGAAAATATTAGATAAGAGTAAGACATCAGCACAAAAGCTTATCAAAAAATTAAAATATCAAACATCTAAATCAGTCCACACAATGAAGGCATTCAGGGAACTTATACACTTGTACATCTCCAAGGACACCCTAACTGAAATATCCAGCAGAGAGTGGGAGAAAGTGATGGACTTGTGGATTGGGAGACCTAGGCTACCACCTGTGTAACATCAGACTCCATTTTGCCTCTCTGGGCCTCATTTCCTCATCTATAAATTCAGAGATGAAATCCCTTCCAATTAAAAAATTCCAAAAGTCTATTCACTAGTTGGCAAGTGTTTGCACAAGTTAGAGTCTGCCTATGGTGTATTTCAAATGAGCCTAGAAACAGGGGCAGGGGCTTTCGGGAGCTGTGGCCTTGGCCCTTCTCCGGGAGGTGCCTCCTCTGAAATACATCCAACATCTACCATCCCCACCTGGCTCCTGCTCTTACCTCATCAGCAGGTAAAGCTCAGTTCACATGCATTCTTCTCACTGACCGAAGCAGATGGCCACTGCTCAGCTGCTCAGCACAGCTCAGTAAGGTTACTGGAGCAGCTTCTGGGATGTCACTACATACAGCATGCTGATGCAATTCCCTCCTAGTTTCTAAGCAAGACTGTATGCAAACTGTCCCAGAAAGAAAACCATCCACTATTTTCTTAAAAATATCCAAATACAGAAACTCTACACCTCTCTGGTGTCTCATATCCCTACTCTGTAACCTAAATCTATTCTGATACGATTCAAGCTCCCTCTCTCTTGGGCTATTCTCAGAGGGAATAATAGAAGCTGCTCAATTCATAAAAATTCTGTCACATGCCTTGATGACTGCCACGGGGCTTCTAAAAATTTCTTTTAACCTGGTTTTGGAGGCTTACTTTCCAAATCTGTAATAGTTTTCTTTGCTATATTCTGGGTCTGTGCCACGTTCTTTAAGTGATAGTTTAAGAATAACAGAGTCATAGAATGTAGAGGTGAAGGGACCTCAGAGATTATCTGTCTGGACACTTTTCTTCTGTCACAGAAGAGTGAAATGACAACCAAGCTAAAGGATGTGCCTAGTGTCACAGACCTCATTGGGACTGGAATTCAGGTCTCCTCATTTCTTCTCTGTCCTTTATAATAAGTTTTCAAGTCTAATAGGAAGTGCTGTTCTTTAAGACCTGCTCAACATATAATAAGTATAATTCCCTCATGATTTCATATAGCTTATGAATATAATTTCATGTATGTTTCCTGTATATGAAGAAAAACTGAAGCTAGGTATTGAGAAGGTGTTGTTTAGGTTCAGGCTACAAACAACATATGCCAAATCTATATGCACATACTATTGGCACTGTCTAATTTACAGTGATCAAGGCAAGGTTAATGTCTCCTGTATTCATCTTATATTAATTCTTAACTTTGCATGATGGCCTTCTGAATTTCCTGAGCAACCCAAATCAAACCACATTAAAATAACTTACCCTCAGGCACAATGCTTCAAAAGACACAATGCCAAATTCACAGGCGAATACTAAAATCACACCCACAGACTTGTAAAAATAATCAGCATGGGTTCAGACATTCTGGTCTTCTGGCTGTTGGGTGGGGATCAGTGAGCCCTTCCTCCTTTGAACTCTGGTTCAAACCTCTGAGGCATGACACCTGTGCCCATATCCATGTCTTCCAGCACATTATTTGATCACAAACTGTAAGTCACTGCACAGTGTCTCCTCATTTACCTGGCATATAGCAGGTGCTCAGGAAATGAGTTGTAGACAGTAACAAAGCAACCCATAAACCTATGATATACAGGGACCTACAAGTCTATTGTCACCTTCTCTGAGGAGTTTAATAATTATATTCTTGTTGTACATACTTATAACACCCCTCCCATTGAAAGGTACAAACTCCTAGGACAAGGCAAGTGAATGCTTCAAGTTTACATGAAACCACTTGGCTGGAGAAATGACTGATGAATAGTTATGGGGACTAAAGAGCAGCAAGTGTCCTTAGGCAATCTTTAAACTAGCCATGGAATGCACCCTGGTACCACCCTGATGAGGACTTGAGATTTCTGGCCAAGGTGATACAGCCTGGGACTGGGCTTCTTCAAGCGGTTTCTGTAAACACTGTTGGCTGCCGGTGATGCTTGGCGATGGGTCTCTAAGGACATAGTGTCAGACTCTGAGCTGAGTCCTGCTGAGGTGGAAGTAAAGGGACTGTGAAGATGGAGCAGTGACTGAAAGGAGGATAAAACCAAGCCAGGATGCATGAACTCAGTGTCCAGGTAATAACTGGGAATGGGTGCTCAAGTTGATCTGAATGCAATTTACAGATCACTATCTGGACTATGAAATTCATCCTCTGGAAATTCTAAATGTCTAAATTCTTATGTCTAAATTGGCCATAAGCCAATTCATATATTGTACATTTCTTTTTTCAAGAAAAATCTGTCAAATACCTCCCATATATGTCAGGCCCTATGTTAGATGCTGGTGACACAAAGATAAGATGTGACTCTGACTATTTAGTAGGGGAGAGAGACACCAGTCACTGGAATACAGGGGGACTTTTTAGATCCACAGAAAGGGGGAAAATAGCTCTTCCCTGGACAGCCATGCATGGTCCTCCACAAGGGACATTTGACTTGGATTTCCACAGATGAGAAGGAGATTGCTTAAAGATCAGTCTTTGTCCTTATTCATGTAGGATGATTAATCCATATTCTCTCTGTAGAAAGGCTATCTATACTGGAGTCAGAGGAAACAATAGCTAAAGGACAAATGAGAAGACCAGCTAATGTTTACTGAATGGTACTCAATGCTAAACGTTTTATATACATTACTAGAGGCCCGGTGCACAAGATTCATGCACTGGAAGGGGGGGGTCATCCCTCAGCCTGGCCTGCACCCTCTCGCAGTGCGGGACCCCTTGGCGGATGTCCCCCTAAGCCAGCAGTCAGACATCCCTCTTGCAGTACTGGACCCCTCGCTCCTTACTGCCCACCTGCAGCTGAGGTGGGAGAGGCTCCCGCCACTGCCACTGCGCTCTCCAGCCATGAGTCTGGCTTCTGGCTGGGTGGCGCGCCCCCTGTGGGAGCACACTGACCACCAGGGGGCAGCTCCTGCATTGAGCGTCTGCCCCCTGGTGGTCAGTGCGCATCATAGCAACCAGTCTTTCCACAGGTGGTTCCACTCTTTGGTCGATTTGCATATTAGGGTTTTATTATATAGGATCATATTTAATTCTCACCATAATCCTATGGAGCATTATTAGGATTTCCTCTTTATAGATGAGGAAACTGAGGTTTAAAAAAGTGGCCCAGGGTCACATTGCTATGAACTGGGGAAGCTTCCTGCTTATGCCAGAGCCTAGTGGTGGCAATACCTATACTGCCTGCCCACTGCAGGCCAACACAGATGTGGGCCTGGCTGGTGGTACCTTTCTTAGTGCCTCTGGCCATTGGATTTCTGTATCTCAAATTTCTCTGTTCTCCTTTGGGGTTACTCAGGCTACTGAGCTCTGACCTCAAGTTAGTTAAGAAAACCCACTTCTGCAAGATTTTACTTACAACTGGGGCTCTTCCTAAGCTCTTTTGAGAAATTTTAAATGTCTCTTTTCGTCAGTTCCTCAACACCTTGAGGGAAGAGTTAAGAAGAATATGGCCCTGGCCAGGTGGCTCAGTTGGTTGTATGTTGTCCTGTACTCCACTGAAAGTTTGCTGGTTTAATTCCCCATCAGGGCACATGTCCCAGTTGAGGGCTTGATCCCTGGTGGAGGCGAGGGGCAAGAGCAGGAGGCAGCTGATTCATGCTTTGCTCTTGTACTGATGTTTCTCTCTCTCTCTCTCTTTCCCTTCCTCTCTCTCTAAAAATAAATAAAAATATTTTTTTAAAAAAGAAGAATATGAACACCACTGAGCTTGATCTTGACCACTCCTGCCTGTGTTCCCCGCCTCTGGTGGACAAAGAGATCCTCTTCACTAGTAGCCGCTACATCTGTCATCCACTCATATTTAATCAAATGCTGGACTTTTCCTAGATAGTGGAGATAGAAAGATGAAGATATCTTCACTCTAAGTAATCCAAAAACTCTTTATCTTCATCAACCCTTGCTTTTGAGGGACATACAGTCCTGTGGATGAAAATGGTTACACAACTTAAATATTTCACTAATTTGAATATTTTAAAGCAGCACTTTTCAACTGATGTGCTGCAAGACTTTTTAAAACATACAATACCTGACTACTTAGTCAGGGGCACAGATATCTTTTCCTTTAGGTTGTCAAATAAAAAATTGACAACAGCCAACACAACAATAGCCATCCAGTGTGAATGAATAAAAATTACATTTTTTTTGGGTCAGATCGGCAAAAAATATATTTCTTTTGGGTGCCGCAAAAGAAACTAGTTAATTTTAGTAACTAGTTTATGCATGCCATGGGATAAAAACAGTTGAAAACTGCCGCTTTAAAGGTATTTTTGCCATGGTGCTATAGGAGCGCAGAGAAGGAAGTGCTCAACTCTGCCTGAGGAGAGAAGGGAAAGCTACCTCTTAAAGATCCAGTAGGAGTTTTCCAAAGAAACAGAATGGTGAAGGGCACTCCACTTCTCCATGTAAGAGAAAATATCCCTGCAAAGTAAGGAAACAGGCTAGAGCACACCAAGGGCGCTCTTGAGGGCTTAGCATGACTGGCCAGGGATGCAGGAGGTAAAACTCCAGAAGAGTTTGGAGAAGTGGCATTGTGGTTTCCTTTCTCATTAGCTCTTACTTCCAGAAGGGAAACCTTGGTGATTTAGCCTCTCCTTGATATCTTCAGTTACAATGCTTTTTGCATTCATTAATGTCTATAGATGCAAACCTCACATATCAAGTCTGGTCGCCCAATTTTAAAAGTAGACTTGTTAGTGATATATCTGGGTTTGTAAAGACAATTATGGTAACTTAAATTTGTAAATATTCCAGCGCATATGGAAGAAATGGGGATGGTTTCCGTTTTGGAAGCGTAGCATGTGGCTGGTTAAAACACTCTTTATCTTCTTCAAACAACAAAATGATTCTGCCTAAAAGCCATGTCTATTTGTTCATATGTACATGTCTTCCTCCTTTTACTACCACTTCCCATTTATAAAATACAGACCTGCAAAATGAGGAGAGAAGTGGACATATTAGAAAACTAGAGGCCCAGTGCATGAAATTCAGGCAGGGGTGGGGGGAGGTGTCCCTCAGCCCAGCCTGTGTTCTCAGGGGATGTCTGACTGCTGGTTTGTGGGAGGCAACCGGCAGGGCACTCACTGGCTGGCCCTGTCCCCTGATTGCTGCTGCCAGTCACCTCCCTCTCAGGGGGCAGATGCTCAATGAGTGTCTGACCCCTGGTGGTCAGTGCGCATCATAGCGGCTGGTCATTCCGCCATTCGGTCGATTTGCATATTAGGGTTTTATTATATAGAATGAGAAAGTGTGGGCCCTGAAAAGTGAAGTTTCTCCTCAAAGTCTCAAAGTGAGTCAGTGACTAGTTTGAAAAGAGAAGTAGATTCTCTAAATCTTGGTTTGGCCTTGGTATGGGAAAAACAGAAGTAAATTAGCGTTAAACAACCTAAGAATTAAAATGCCCCTTGAGATATACAGTCAATGAAATGCACTTTATATCTTAGATATATGGATGAACAGGAGAAGAACAAGAGGAGTTTCTTCTTCCTCATGTTTCAAGACCTTCCTCCCAGCCTAAGCCAGTGGAAAGGCATTTCAGGCATCCCACAAACCTCACCCAAATGCTAATGATCCTACCTTCCTTTATAAATTAGGCTCATATACATATATAAAATGAACTAGGAAAGAACACGGTATGTAAAAAAATTGGATTTTCTAGTGCAACTGCTTCTTGCTGTGTGTTTTTTACATGTTACTTCAAATTTCTGAGCTTTAATTTCTTCACAGGTAAAAGGAGAATATTAATAATCCAACTATAGTGCTCAGTCCACAGGGTTGTGTTAGAATTAGATGAGACAAAGTGTTAAATTGCACAAAACTGTGCTTGGCAAAGGAAGGAAGGAAGGGAAACAGGAAGGGAGGGAGGGAAACATAAAGAACTAGAACTTTTACAAAATAATCTTAGGGAACAAACCCAATTTCCACTATAAATTGTATGAAATATTATGTAGCATCACCATCTAAAATCCACAATTACATGTGTGTTATGGATTTGTGGGAGACATAAATTTTGATTTCATATCTGTGCTCTATCTTCAAATGTTTTTAGCTTGGCTTGTTTGGGCTCTGGTGCCAAGTTTCTCATCAAGAATCCTAGAAGTGAGTCTCAAAAAGATATTGAACAATTGGTAGATGATACCAACTAGAAGCCAGCAGTATTGGTATTGGCTGATCTCATGTTGAGTGGTCAAGGGGCTCTGGACTTAGTCTTACCTAATATACTGATGGTGGAAACTACCTTCTAAAAGTTGAGAAAGTGTGGCCAGAGGGGGAAAATTACAGCAACGTTAAGAAAAGCCTGACCACACCCATTATGAGTCATGAAGAGAAAAGAGATCTTTGGATATCTGTGATGAGAACCATGGGGCAATAAGGCCTCCTCTCTTGGGCGCACCAGTGCTCGGGGACTGATTCTGTTAGCCTTTGCTCTACATCTATCTGCTCTTCACTTCCTAACTCTCCAGGCATTTTCTCTATTGTAGTTTGAGCTAGAAAACCACTGAGACAATGTGCAGCAATGTTTGTATATTAGCAATGACAACAGAAGCTTCTATTTATTCTTAATAATGTGACCTCATTTTCTATAGGCTCCTTGGAGTAGTACTTTGAGAATCTCAACTGATAAGCTCATTCACAGAAAAAAAACACACACAACAAAATGAGGAGTTACGGATAAACTAAGGCAGAAAATTTTAATTTGATGGGCTATACTTACCTTCACTTTGTTTGAAGCCACAGTTTGATTGGCAAGTATTACCAATAACAACTTACAATGGAATGTGCTATAACATTTTTTTGGTCAAAAATTTAAATAACTAAATAGTCTAATACCTTCATAACCCTAGTTTTAAGGCATTTGTACCATAAAATCATCAAGCATTTATTTGCTTATTTTTAAAATATGTTTGGTAGCCCTAACCGGTTTGGCTCAGTGGATAGAGCGTCAGCCTGCAGACTCAAGGGTCCCAGGTTAAATCTGGTCAAGGGCATGTACCTTGGTTGCGGGCGCATCCCCAGTAGGGGGTGCGCAGGAGGCAGCTGATTGATGTTTCTCTCTCATCGATGTTTCTAACTCTCTATCCCTCTCCCTTCCTCTCTGTAAAAAAATCAATAAAATATATTTAAAAAAATATGTTTGGTATATCAGAAAACCCATCAAAAGTAGGGTTGGGAAATGTGACATTAGGAATAATTATCCAATAGTCAATCACAGAAAGGAATATTTAGACTTATTAGAAAGCAGTTACTGGATGAATTTAGAAGAGACAATGTCATTTAAATTCATGTGTTTGCACCTTTAAGAAACTGAATATATAATGGGAAAAAGCAAGGTGTAAATCTTGGCTCTGGCACTTACATTGGACTTGACCCTCCCTAAACCTTAGTTTGGTCATCTATTATAAGATGATGATAACACCAACCTTATGCAGTTTTTATATGGAAATATAAGACTAACATATATTAAGTGCTTAGCAAATAGCAAGGACTCAGTGAGTCAGCAGGGATGGCGAGTGTAGAAGAGTGAAATATACACATAGATTGATAAAATGGGGTAATGAAACCAAGGGGAAAATTAAACCAAGAACAGACCTGGGAAATAGATAGGACTTTCCCTTATTTTATAGAGGAAACTGAGCTTCCAAAGGCTTAAGACATATGCTCAGACTCTGCATATAGTAAAAGGCTAGAACATAAATCTAAATTTGCCTCAAAATTTGATCTCTTCTTTATACCATATCTATTTGTTTCATGAACAGAAATTGCAGACACACACTCAGACTCACAGCTTTAAGAAAACTGACATTATGCCTGGCCGGTGTGGCTCAGTGGTTGAGCGTCAATCTATGAACCAGGAGGTCACAGTTCAGTTCCCAGTCAGGGCATATGCCCAGTTTGGGGGCTCAATCCCCAGTAGGGAAAGTGTAGGAGGCAGCTGATTGATGATCCTTTTTCATCATTGATGTTTCTATCTCTCTCCCTCTCCTTTCCACTCTGAAATCAATAAAAATATACTTTAAAAAACTGACTACATATATTACATACATTACATATTATATACATTATACAGGGTTGGGCAAAAGTAGGTTTATAGTTGTAATACAAATAAATAATACACTAATTAATAAATAAGAATACAAGAATAAATTGTGTTTTGAGTACTCACAACTGTAAACCTACTTTTGCCCACCCTTGTATATGACCACCCAATAGATTGTGTTGCAATTGCCTTTTTCTGTGATCACAAGAAAGAAACAGAGAATCAGGAATATTTTGATGAAAAATCTCAACTTGAAAGACACTGAGGGAAGAAAAAAAATCTGAAAAACTCCCCAAGGTTGCCTATAATATCCCACCTATCCAAAGGGAAAAAATGTTAAATGTTTATAAAGCATTGGAAATGACAGGGAAAGCTCATTTCACATTTTTTAGATGACGAAAGAAGGCTCAATAATATAACACTGCCTACTTGTTTCTCATTTTTTTTTTTTTTACTTTCACTTTGCACGATTACATAGCTTTTTCCATAAGGAATGTCTGGTCCACTCTTTTTAATCTGGCCCTCCTGGTGAAGGAAATGTGAGCTGATAATGCCAAGGAGGTACCAAGGATCCACATTTTAAAATGCTACACCCGAGGCTAACAAAGATGTAGTTCTAATTCTAAATTTAGCCTGAGCAAAAAGGGAGAAGATGCAAATTTTATACAAATACATTTGTGCACCTCTTCATACATTTGGATACACAGTTTGGATAAATTTTAGTGATAACTACAAGACAGGGATCAAAATGTAGGGTATTATTTAAGTGCAAAGTAATTATTCCATTAATTCACTTCCCTCAGGAAAGTGCAACCAGAGAAAAAGGGAAAACAAATTATCTGGAAGATAGCAATTCACATGCATAATTAATTTGCCTACTGAGTTTGGTGTTTTGGCTTTTCTGCCTGTGGAGAACATAATCTCTTTTTCATTTTAGCTCAGCCAGTCAAGATGTGTGTGTGTGTGTGTGTGTGAGAGAGAGAGAGAGAGAGAGAGAGAGAGAGAGAGAGAGACCATCCATCCATCCATCCATCCATGTAACTGGAACTGGACTAAAACAAGAATCAATGCTGCAACCAGAGAATGGTGAGTTTGCTAGTTCCTTAATTCCACATGTTAGCTTTTCTTTCCACCAGAAAAAACAACCAACCATATTTGAGAAACAAGCCTCCTTATAACTTACTTGCAAGTGGGGAAGATGCAGGCAGGACTCTGAAGTTGAGCAAAACTTATTTTAACTCAGTAAGTGGGCTTTTTACCTCTATTCCTCAGCTAACAATTAAAACAATCTTTCATTCTTTGGTAGTTTTTAGAATAATTGTATTTGGCCATTATTATATAATTACTAGAGGCCCAGTGCACGAAATTCGTGCAAGGGGCTCGGCCCTCACAGCGGCAGTGGCTTGCCTCGACCCTCGCAGCCCTGGCTTCGTCCTGAAGGTCGTTCGGCTGTCTGGTCTAATTAGCATATAAAGCTTTTATTATTATAGATAGACATGTATATTTGGGTCTAAATACTAAATTGTTTAACTTATTTCTATCTATCAGTCAACAATTAGAAAATGTACCACTTTACTAAAAGTATTCTAATCTTCCAAGACTGATAATAGAGTTTTTGAGGGTAGAGATTATGTTTTGTGACTCAGGCAGAGGTCAATAAATTGGTAAAAACCAAATACTCAGTCAAGTGCATAGAGGGGCTAAATAAATGGTGATGATTATGATAAAGAATGGACTGTTTAATAAAAGCAATTATAATACAGATGTATTTATTTGGGATAAATTATGATTATTTAAGTTCAGCTCGAGGGCTTAAGTGTAAAAAGTGCCATAGTCTGTTGCCTGTTTACTCCAGGAGGTTTCCCCTGGAATTCAGCAGTTAATACAATACTGATTCAACTGTAGAAAATTAATCAAATACATATTTGAATGAATTAAGTAATCTTGGGTTGTTGTGATGACTACATGCATTAATATGGTTAAAATATTCAATTCAAAGTGAGTAGTAGTACATAAGTATTAGCTGCTATTATTAAGCTGATAAATTGAAAGTCTTTTTTCCACCTCTGCTGTTTGTGGTATCTTACAAGATGGAGTGATTATGAAATTACAGGGAAGACTATGTAATGACTGAAATTGACAAACCAAAACAAGAGGAACAGTCAATAGCACAGTATAAGGAAGTTGAATCAGGAGGAGACTGAGGGAAGCAATCTGGAGATGCCATCTGGGAGCCAGCAGTTATAGCAGCTGTATGGAGATGCCCCTGAAGATGAACCTCTAATCAGGTGGTAACTTGTAGAACTTCAAAATGAAAACAATGTGAAACTGCAACACTTTTTATTTGAGAAGCACACTGCCATCTACCAAAATGGGGAAACTTGAACATCTTGAAATCTGCCAACACTAATTAGTTTTATATTTTGGTGAACTCTAATTCTAATTTTTATTTCTGCAGGGTTCAACATGCAGATGGAATAGCATTATTTCATTGATAGAGAAACTAGCACACAAAAGAACATTAGGAAGACCATTAGATTAATCTAAATGTCACTCTGCTATAAAATCTGCTATTAGTCATAAAGTCCAATACCTTTATAATCTTAGTTCAAAAATTTTTTACTTCATAGCTATAAGCTTATAAGAAAATTTATTAATTTATTTTATCTAACTTGATTTTAAAATTTGTTTGGTATATCGCCTATACACACAGAGGCTGGCTTCTCTTTAGGAAATAAAGAGAAATTGACTTGAGAATTTTCTGAGAATAATCTAAAGTGACTAAGTAAAAGTTAATGATATACAGTCCTTTGCTCTTTGTCATCAAAGAAGCTCATTATCAAGTACATAGTTTGGTAAGGGTAGCCAAGTTTTAGCTCAATGAATACAGTTAGACTAAGATAATGAGATTATGATTTTGCCTGTTTTCAATAGTCATCAAACAATTTCTTAAATTCCTTGAAGTCAATGTCTGTTTAGTGCTTTGAGGCCAAAATAAAGAATAGTGTTTTGGCAAGATGGAAGCAAGGTAGAATGCAAAATATATTATTACTGTATCTCCTTTCATAGCAATCACTGGAGAAACTCAGTAAATATTAAGTTAATAAGTGAAATCAAAGAAAAGGCTCTGAGGAATACCTAAGGAGTTGAGAAAAAATACTTGTGACAAATTTGCAATTTAATAAATATCATTAGCAGTTACTGTGTGTTAGGAGAAATAGAGAAGGAGCTCAGGTTGTCAGGAAATAATACCATTGCTGCTATACGTACTCTATGATCAAAGCATTAAGCAAACACACACAGAAGAAACTTTGTGAAAGAAAGGGGGTGAGGTTCAGTAGGAAAAATTCAAAGGGCATGCTTCTTGATGTGAGCCTTGAAAAATAACCAGAAGTTTTACAAATAAAGGCAAAAGCAATTGGAGAAATAGTTGGAGCAAAAAAAAAAGTGAAATAGCATAGAACTTTCTGGAGGCTTGTGGTCTTGTGCACCCAGAGTAAGTGAGGGGGGTGGGGGGATCAGAGAGAGCAGAAGGAAGTGACAAGTAATAAGACTGGGGAAGTGGTTGAGGCAAGTTTGTGAAGGCACACAATTCTTTAGTAAAATTATGCATTAATTAAAAATACTTTATTTTACTATTATATGAAACCTGCAATGATATCTCTTATTATAAAAATAGAAATGTTTCTGGGTTTACTGCAATTATTTCTCTTTCTCTCTCTCTTTTTCTCTCTCTCTCTCTCTTTCTCCCTCCCTCTCTCCCTTTCTCTCTTTCTCAATCCCTCTGTTTCCCTCTCTCTCCCTTCCTTTCCAGATTCCTTCCCTGCCTCTTAAATTGAGTGCCCAGACCTCTCCAGTCAGTTTCAGAAATAAAAGCCTTTAATTATCTACATCTGGTGGAAAAAAATATGCTGGTGTGGAAGAGAGAATCTGGAATAGACACACATGCTTATAGAGAGGTAGCATGGAGCTGGAAACCCTGGCTACTTACAGCCCCTTGCCCCCTCCAACTGCTCAGTAATCTTGGGCCAGTTTCTTTATGATCTCAGCCCACTCCTCATCTGTAAAGATGATTAAATGATGAAATGCGTGAAGAGTGGCTGCACATGGTAAGTAATTATAGATGTTAAGTGTTATTATTACTTGTCCCATCCTCTCTCATTTAAATAGATACATTTGAATGAGACTTTACTTGTTAGCCTCCCCTTCCCCAAAGGATTCAGAAAACAAATTATAAATGATGTTAAAACACTAAAACTGTTTCCCAAATTACCAACTATTTCAAGACATAATTTATGAAAAAGACAAAATTTAAAATTTGACAAAGAAAAGCATGCCTGAGATTGCTAATGAAATGTCCCCTCAGCACAACTCCATCCCACCACAGCAGTGCTTGCTCAAAGGGCAAGACCCAGAAGTTGCTTCTCTGATGTTACTGGCAGTGAGCTAGAATGAACAGGAATGAATATTTTATAACATAGCATGTTGATGCTTTAACAAGCTAAACTTGATTTAAATCAAGAGACTTTTTGCTACTTTAAACTAACTTTTTCACATTCCATTTTATTGCCTCCAATGTAAGGAAAATGCTGACATACCTTTACATCCTAATTTATTTTATTCTCATCAATATTTTTACTTAACACATAGCACATTTTTTTATTTGTTCTTTTGGGAGGTTCAAGTCTGCCTCTCTTAATTCCACATTTTTTTCAGGTGACATGTGTAAAACAATACTAATGGTCACATTTTGCAATGTTCAGAAATTCACATTTATAGTTAAATAGTTAATTTCATTCAAAATTGCCTGTGCAGATATTCTTTAAACAAGTTTATTTAATAGAAACCAATTATGATAGATTTGTATAAAATTAAAATCAAAATGTGTGTGGATAAACCACCTTTGTTTAATGATTTTTTTGAAGGGTTTTTTTTTAAGTGGTCCTGATGGAGTAATTATAGAACACAAGTTGCTATACTTGATTAAGAAAAATTGGATTTTGCTAAGTATGCTGAAAAATGAATCCATTTCTAGTCTGAATGGCTTTTATGTTTATCATCTGTCAATGGTTCTTAATATTGTTGGATAATGATAAGTAAATAAAGGCTGATATTACAAGATCTAAAGTCTGTTTCAACAAAGTTTCTAGAATAAATACCCCTGTCAACTTTATAGGAATTTCTATTGTAGACAGAAACATTTCATCCAAAATTTAATAGTCATTTGTCTGGTCATAAGCATAATGAATAGTTCAGACAAATCTGTGAAAAAGTACAATTAGGCAACACAAATTGTTTTTAATGTTAGAGAATAAATGGATAAGAGGTGGCCTCTAACTCCATGTGGTTATTAAGCACACCCATTAAAAACTGTTGGCATCAAAATCACTCAAGTAACCAGTAACATATTAACATGTGATTCAAGATGTTAATATATCCACTAAAGTATTGTAAAGAAGTTTTTTTTTTTAAGAAAAAAACAGGACCACAGTAGCAAAAATTAAACCACCCCCAATTAGGCACAATCTAAATGATCAATATGCACTTTTCTAAAAAACTTTTTTAAAGCAGATAAAATCACAGTAAATAGCCTCCCTCAAATAAAGCAATAAAAATAAATCAGAACATGATTTAGTTTTAAAAAGAGAAAAAAATCATAGTTTTTTTGGGTCATAACAGTGCATAATTGGAGAAGCCACCCAGAGAGCTGAGGGGTCCCACTCTAGACAGCCACCTGATGTGGCTGCAGCATTGCTGAGCAATTTAATGGTGGCAGGGCTCACAAAGGGCTCAGCTGACAGGTGTCCAGATCTCTAGTCCTCTGAAAGCAAAATCCAAATCCACAGAAACAGTGCCACCCAATAAGCAAAGCATCACAAGCACTTAGAAATGACAAAAAGGCATGAAGAAAATTTACCTTGTAGAAAAACGGTCCTCAATGGTACTGGCGTGTGACCAGAAACTCCCTTCTTTCTGATTTGCAGAAGAACTTTGTCAACCCTGAGTGTGTGGTCACAAGGCAGGAAGTGACTAAAATGACAAATCATCAGCCAAGAAAGAAATAGATTTTGTCTTTATAAGGACATTTTACTTAACTTTCTTCATGTCTCCTCCCCCACAAAAATCACCTAACAGAACAGGTCACACTGAAATTCAGAAGCCTCTCACCACTTCCTCTTTATAAGCATTTTCCTCTTTCCTTCCTTTTTTTCTTTTCTCCTCTATCTGTTTGTAAGGTTCTGGGCTACTTAAACCTGTCTGAAACCTGTCTGATTTCAGATAACAAGCAACGTCAGCCTGCTGCCTTGCCTTCTTTCTCTGATCCCAGTTGAAAATGCAAAGCCCAGGTTTCTGGCTACTTACAGTGTTACCAATTGGGGTTACCAGCTAGGACCTCAGTTCTCATCGACTCAGAAAAGATTTTAAGGTCAACAAAAATGAAAGTAAAGCAAAGTGGGGTTTATTGAAGATACACTCCAAATGAGGAGAGGGCCAGTCAAAGAGACAATGGCCGGCCTGCTGCCAACTCACTGGGAAGTCAGAGAAAAGGGGGCCTTGAAAACAGGTTCAGGGGGTTAGCACAGGACGAGCTGCCGCTGCCCATTGCTCCCCTGATTGCAAGTCTCATGGGGTCCTTTAGAGATTGGGGGTTACATGCCTGTGGGGGAATGACACGGGTGTGTTCCTTGGAGGGAGAGCACGCCCTGGGTCCTTTGTCCTGAGTGTATTTATCTCTCTTGCAGGTGGGAACCTTAGGGGAGGTCTCAAAGGAGGGTCTTAATAGAATATTCATCAGCTTTCCAGGTGTGCTCTTTCAGGGTTGTGGTGTCCACTGATTGGTCGGTACCAGGGCAGGGGGTCATTAGTCAATGTAGCTGGTCCTGAGGCAGCCACGGAGTCATTTGTCTGGTTTTGCTGCTTTTCTGGGCCTGGAGCTGAAATACAACTGAGGCCTAGATGTTATCTTTGGGGAGGAAAAGGTTAGGGGGGTGTCTAAACCACCTGACCAGTGATATGAAAGATCAGGGGTCCAAACTGCATGAACAGTGATATGCTAGGGGAAGAAAAGTTACCGGCTAGTTCTGAATCTGCTCTCTGGCGATCTGCTGGCTGCTGGGCCACCCATAGAGAGGCAGTCTGAAGGCAGTGTTGGTAGAACCCCTGTTCAGGACCCCAGAGTAGGCCTCCCCCCAGTTTCTCATGTCTAACTTCCTACCTACAACAGCAGAGATAAACAAATTATTCATTTTTAGTTAAAGAGCCAAGGGGGAAAGTGGCAGTATATCTGAAACAAACTAAAAGTGATTTTCTTGGGAAAGCCCGCCCCAGCCTAAACCAAATCCCTCTTAAAAGTCCCCGAACAATGTTATTGGTGCAAAAAAACACACAAAATAACCTCTTTAGGGGGAAGGGCTAGAAAAGCTAGACCACTATATTATTTACTCATTCTTCTATTTATAGAACACCCAATGTGCTAAGGATCTCTTTAACCCAATTAATGATTTCAATTATTTAGACATTTCCTATAAAGAGCACCAGTGGATAACTTAGGCAGCTGTTATGGTTAAATGGGCAGCTAAATTCTTCATACAGACCAGATTTATTTTTTGAATGCACATTTAATAAAATTAGCAGTAGAATAAAAAAGCTCTATTCTATACCCAAACCCCTGATGCTTGTCTTGAGATCAAATTCCTATCTTCAAATGTAAGTGCTCAAGGGCTCATGAAGGGTCGTGAAGGGTGTGTAGTGCTCTGAGTAATGTTGACTGAGCATTAAGCATAGTCTCCACATTGCCTAGAGACTATGCGTGGCTCCACAGCCAGACTGCTATTGAGGAATCAGATATATGGCTGTGCTCCAGATCTGACTGAGTTGAAGATGCTTGATTATTCCATTCGCTTCTGTATTTACTAAGGGCCTGGAACCCTGTCAGTGGGGCCACTGGTTGGGGGACTGCCTTTATACTTCTTTTGCTTCTTTGATTTCTTTAGAAAGGTCCTACTTCTGACCTCAGATGTTAAACCAAGCTGTTCTGATTTATCTAGTCCATTAGCCAGTGGTGGGCAACTTCTTAGTCAGAACCCCACAGTGGCTCCCCTGGGGTTAGGCAGAAGAATAGGAAGAGATGGTGGAGATTCATCCATTTTAGAAGTAGTTCACTTCACAGAGAACTGTCAGCTTCTTGTGCCTCCCCAGGGAAGTTGGAGGAAGTGAATCGAACCCTGTTTTCTCCAGTAATAAGTTGCAAAGGGGTTTCACAAAGCACCTAAATTCTTTTGGGACACCAGAGAAATACCCATGCATTGCTGTGACAGGACTAATCACGTTACAACGCAGCCAAATGCTGGTGGTTTCCACGCTGGTGGAGACAGTCATCATTAAGGGGCCCTACACAGGGCTCTCGATGGTCTTTTGGATTAAAAAAAGTGTGAAGTTACTGTGAACCTCCCTAAAAAAATCTGGTTCTGCATCCTGTGATTTCAGGATGGAATGAAGGTCCAGCAGTAACTCTTCATAAATGGAAAGAGACTCAGTTCATGTACCTGGGAGAAGGAAAGCAGCAGCATTCTGTAGATACTACTGCCTGGTCACCAGAGAAATCTATAAAGAAGAGCAATATATAGAGCAAGTGTTGGGGTCCCTATCTGAAGGCATTGATGATTCAGGAATGAATAAGACACAATTCCTGCTCTTAAGGAGTATATAATCTAGTAGGAGAAAGAGACATGTAATAAATGCCATCTATTATGACAGGGGTGAAAAAAAAAGTGCAGATTTGAGTGAAGCTAACTTTTAAAAAAACTAATTACTAGTAATTCTTTTATTTTTTATAATTTTTAAAATCTTTTTTTATTTGTTAAAAATTTTATCTTTATTGTTGAAAGTATTACAGATGACCCTTTTCCCCCCCATTAACCCCCCCCCCCCCCCAACCACAGGCCTTCACCACACTATTGCCTGTGTCCATGGGCTATGCATATATGCATATACATTCTTTGGTTAATATCTCCCCTCCTCCCCCCTCACCCCCACAGCCTTCCCTTAGTGAAGCTGACTTTTGAAGACAGTGAAACCTGCTTAGTTATGACTGCTAAGCAAGTAAAAGCAAGATTTAGGATTTCAGATGACGTCTAGATTCTAGGAGATGAAAGCCATTGAATTGTGCTGCTTACAACCACCAACAGTTGAAGGAGTCTTTATACTCTAGCACCAACTCAACTTTGGCTGTACATCAACTACCCACCATCACCTCACCCACTTCCTGGACCACTCCCTCCATCCTAATCTCTTTATCTGCCTCTCAGTGGCAGAAGTCTACCCAGAGGCAGGCAACTGTTTAGGTCTTAGACCAAGGCTTTTCAAAGAGGAGTATTTTACCACTTTCAGCATTTAGAATTTCTTGTTCATCATGATAAT
The DNA here is from genome assembly GCF_000412655.1 of Myotis brandtii. Lineage (NCBI taxonomy): Eukaryota > Metazoa > Chordata > Mammalia > Chiroptera > Vespertilionidae > Myotis > Myotis brandtii. The sequence continues at coordinate 1,379,174 of NW_005355410.1, read as the reverse complement.
AAATAGAAGACTGACTTTTGGTTTCATTATTATTTTTACCTTCTCTATAGTCAGTGCATCCCTGATGACCTGCACCCAGAGTGGACCTCTCCTACCTCCTACCCCCACCCTCCATGTGCCTCTACTGCCCCTCTGTCACTTCTTTTTTTTCTTTTTAATATATTTTTATTGATTTCAGAGAGGAAGGGAGAGGAAGAGAGAGGTAGAAACATCAATGATGAGAGGGAATCATTGATTGGCTGCCCCCTGCACGTTGGACTGAGCCCGCAACCCAAGGCATGTGCCTTGGTTGGAATTGAACCTGGGACCCTTCAGTCTGCAGGCCGATGCTCTATCCACTGAGCCAAACAGGCTAGGGCCTCTGCCACTTCTTCACTGGCTGATACTTTGCTTTCCTCTGCCCCACTGCCCTCCCTACTTTACCCCCCAACCTCCCACTGCTTTGAAACCCAGAGCCTCAATCCCTAAAACTGCATCAGCTATTACCCTCACAGAAAGAGTTGCAATGTTGCCAATTCAAGCTGCTTGCCTCCAAATTACTCCTCAGAAATACTGTTATTAAATTTCATTAAGTACTGAGAGCAGGCATTCTCAACCTGGGGTCCATAGATCCCTAAATTGTATATATAGTTTTGTGTGGATGTGATTTTTTCTGGGTCCATCATATTATTTATCATACTAGAGGCCCAGTGCACAAAAGTTGTGCATGGGTGTAGTCCCTAGGCCTGGCTGGCGATCTAAGCGTGAGCATCTGGCGTGGAAGGGCAGGTCCCAGCTGACCTCTGGGCCTTGGACAGCACCTGAACCCCCAGGCCCCCATGCACCCCCTCCACTTGAGTCACGGCACCTGAGTCCCCACACAGAGATGCGTTGAGTGCGGCCTGATGCTGTGGGCCAGGGTGCAGCGTGGGCCTCTGGGTCGCCCAGCAGTGCCACACCAAAGCCAGGCAGGCAGCATGCTCTCTCCCGGCCAGCCTTGCAGCCTGGCTCCTGTGCGAACCCACGGGGAGCCTGACTGGCCCTGTGGTCCTGGCGGCTGTAGGCTCACCCAGAAGAGGTCCCATGGGTGCAGGGCGGGCTCCTCATGGGTGCCCAGCACCTGAGCGTGAGGGCTTCCCTGGTGTGTGAGCCCTGGCGTCCTGGGGGAGGGTAGCAGGCAGAGGGAGAGCATGCTCAGTGGACACCCTGCATTCTCATTGCACCTCAGTCCCCATCACTCCTGCCCCCAGGTAGCTGGTGAGAGGTCACAGTCCCCCGCCCAAGTACCACGCAAGGTTGGTCGCCACCCCCTGGTGGTCAGCACACGTCATAGTCAGCGGTCTAACTCCCGGTCTCCTGGTTGACCTCCTGGTCGAACGACTGCCCAAGTGGACAATTTGCATATTAGGCTTTTATTATATAGGATTACTACAGAGATGACAAAAGTTCTTGCCACACTCAATCTAGTTCACTCTCCTGCATCTTTCCCTGGCCCCAAATTCCTGCCGCTTACTTATCAAGATGATCAAATCAACCGGTATGAGCCTCCTCTACTCTCACAAGATTCATCATTTACTAGTACTCCTCTCCTTCAGTCTTAAAGGAGATGTTCTCCCAACTTCTCAAGGTCAATAGTTTCTCATTATAACCTTAATCGTATATCTTCTGCTTCTTTAGATACCCTGTTCCATCAATTATCTCATATTTTTCTAGAATCTTTAGTCAATTATACTCTGCTACTTCTCCTTCATTTACTCATGGGATTTATACAAAAAAAATACTTCTGCTTCACTCTACTGCTTACCCTCCAACATTTGATAAGCATGGAATGACAGTCCCTGCCTTTGTAGAATGTCCACTATAGTCAAGGACACAGACAAGTGAAAAGGCGGGTGGTACTCAGAACCATGACAGATGTAAACAAAGTGCCGGTGGGAATACACACCACTAACCCAGACTTGGAGGGAGGGTCTGGGAGGCATGCAGAGAAGCACCATGGAGTGGTTAAGAGTAAAGAGCTCAGCTCTAATATTGTACTAGTTGTGGTAGCCTTGGACAAAGTATTTAATTTCACTGGCCTCAGTTTCCTCACCTAGAAAATGGTGCTAAGTATAGTGTCTATTTTATACAGTTGCTATGAGAGGTAAGTGAATTGATGTATGTAGGAAACTCTGAAGAGTGTCTGGCTATATACCTGTTCATCTGTCTTCTAATATTTATATTAGGATTGAGACTAGACACTTCACACACATTATTTCATTTATTCCTCACAACAACCCTATGATTGTTTTTTTCTTTGATATTTAAATAATGGTATGATTCTCATATTATAAAATTCACTGTTCAAAAGTGAAATTCAGTGGATTTTGGTATATTTACAGAATTGGGCAACCATGATACGATATGATTATAGAATAGTTTCATCTTTCCAAAAAGAAACATTGTATCAATTAGCAGTTATTCCTCATTTACCCCACATTCCAACTCCCCAGCTACTAATCTATTTTGTCTCTGTAGATGTGCCTGTTCTGAACATTTCATGAAAATGAAATCATGTAATATGTAGTCTTTTGTGACTAGTCTATTTTACTTAAACAGAATATTTTTAAGGCTCATCCATGTTATAGCACGTATCAATGCTGAATCCCTTCCTATAGAAGAATAACATTCCATCATATCTATATACCACATTTTATTTACCTATTCATTAGTTGATAGACATTTGAGTTGTTTCCACTTTTTAGATTATAAATAATGTTGCTATTAATATTCATGTACATGTTTTTGTGTGGATGTATGTTTAATTTTTAATCAAAGTAATAGATGCATATAGCTTTAGAAGTCAAATATTACTTCAAGGTTTAGGTGAAACACCAGTGTCTTGACACACGTTCTCTCTACGTTCAATTCCTATTCCCCTGAAACAATTATTTTCAATAGTTTTAGCTATTTCTTCAGCTACTCATTTTTAGATGCTATGCTCATACTATGTCCTGATTGTTCAGAACCAGGTTTTTTGTTTATTTTTATTTTTATTTATTTATTTATTTATTTTTACTTCTTACTTGGGAGATGAAGATTTGGCCCTTTCACTCCACTAACATGCATACAATAGCCCTCCCACCATCCTTCAAAATATGTTACAACACCTTTTTAATTAAATTAACATTCCAATTTTACAATGACTTGTAAATACTCACATCTGAGTTATGTAGAGTACTATGTTTATATTTCATTTTGGTATCTTTTTTTCATTTGTTAGGTTTCTATGTACCTATTACTAATTCTGTACTAAACACTCCAACAGATATAAAATATTTTTTAAAAATCAAGAGATGGAGGGGGGGGGCTTTAAGGGGGAACAAAGGGGACATATGTAATACTTAAAAAAAAGGTAAATTTTAAAACAATTAAAAATCAAGAAATGAATCCATTTCTTTTTTGGAGGGGTCCTCCCTATAGTCCTTCATCCTCCTATCTGGCCTTCCTGCCCATAGCCATCCAGAAACTTCCCTTCACCATCATCCTGGGAATCCCCTTTTTCCCCTCTAGGTTGGATCTCCTGTTTCTGGACCACATGTCTTCCACTTTCTTGGTCTACTTCCTTGTTTTAATAAGCATATCCTAAATTCCTGGGAAAGATTTCTTGGGTCATAAAATTTTTGAGACATTTTATAACTGGAACCATATATAATCTCAGAAGTCCATACTTGAAAATCATTTTCTCTCAAAATTATGAAAGAATTGTTCTATGTTTCAGTGTTGCTGTTGACAGGTCTGGTACCATTCTGATTTATGGTCCTTTCCATGTTATTTTTTTTTAAATTTCTAGAAATATTTAGAATTTTCTCTTTATGCCTGGCATTTTGAAATTTTATATGTCTTAGAGTGGGTCTGTTTTTAGCCACTGTGGCTGGGACTCATTGATCTCTTAATCTCTTAATAGAAAGTGAAATATTTCAGTTCTGGGATCTCTCTCTCTCTCTCTCTCTCTCTCTCTCTCTCTCCTTTCCACTGTTTACTATGTTCTCTTTCCTTGGGATTAAATTTATTTGTTGGATCTATTAAACTGATTCTCCAATTTTCTTTAATTTTTTTCCTACTATTTTCTGCCTTTTCGCCTTCCTGTTCTACTGTCAGGTTTTTCGACTTTTTCTTTAAAACTTATATTGAAAATTTTATTTCTACTATCATTTTTAATAGCCAAAAACCTCTTTCTCTGAATCTTCCTTTTTTTTTTTATAGCAAGGTGGGAATAGGGTGGGGTAAGAAATGTCTCACCACTCCTTATATAAACTTCTACCAACCCTTCCATTTTTCAGCTCCATTTTGCACCCCTGTTTTCAAAGGCATGTCATGCCACAGAGTTCTGAGCTTTGCTGAGTGTCTGTGGTGTGATTTGAATTGCTTCTTGTTGGCTTGTCTCATTACAGGCCTGGGGTTCAGCTTCGTTGTGTATCCTTAAGCACTTTTCACTATCCATCTATTTTATGGCCTCCAACATTTTGCTGACATCAGTTGTCTCCTGTTGCCTCATTGGATATTGGGCCCCCTGCTAGACTGGGAATCCCCTGAGGTGATGGATTGTTTGTTTTGTTACTTCTAAACACTGTACCTGGCATTTCAAAAATATTTGTTAAATATTCCCAACACCATTTATCAAAGACACTTTCTTGACCACATTGTATATTCTTGCCTCCTTTGTCATAGATTAATTGACCATGTAGGTATAGGTTTATTCTGAGTGCTCTATTCTGTTTCATTGATCTACATATCTGTTTTTATGCCAGTATCAAACTGTTTTAATTACTATAGCTTTTTAGTATAGTCTGAATATCAGTTAGAGTGACAGTAGAGACATTCCTAAAAAAATTTTTAAAAGAACTACCATATGACCCAATAATCTCACTGCTGGTTATTTATCCAAAGAAATCCAAAATACTAATTCAAAAAGATATCTGCAGCCCTATATCATTGCATCATTATTTACCATAGGCAAGATATGGAAGCAACCATTGATAGATGACTAGATAAAGAAGATGTGGTACATATATAAAATAGAATATTAGTTGGCCATTAAAAAAGAAGGAAATATTACCCTTTGCAACAACATGGATGGACGAAGAGGTTATTATGTTAAATTAAATAAGTCAGTCAGAGAAAGACAAATGCCATATGAGTTCACTTATATATAGAATCTAGAAAACAAAATAAATGAGCAAACAAAACAGAAACAACTTCATAGATACAGAGAACAAACTGATAGTTGCCAGAGGGAGGACGATTGTGGGGCTTGGTGAAAAAGGTGATGGAATTAAGAAGTACAAATTGGCAGTTACAAAATAGTCATGAGGATGTAAAGTAAAGTATAGGGAATATAGTCAATAATCTACACGAATAAAAGACAAACATGCAAATTGACCCTACCTTTGCTACTCCTTAAGCCACCCCACCAGCCAATCAGAGTGACTATATGCAAATTAACCCAACCAAGATGGCTGCCTGCAGCCACAGAGCTGGAGCAAGCAGGAGGCTTGGTTGCCCCAATGATGGAGGAAGCCAAGCTTCC
>NW_005355410.1:1365570-1372803 GCF_000412655.1 Myotis brandtii | reverse complement strand
CTATATAATAAAAGGGTAATATGCAAATTGACCCTAACAGCAGAACAACTGGGAATGACTGGTCACTATGACACACACTGACCACCAGGGGGCAGATGCTCAATGCAGGAGCTGCCCCCTGGTGGTCAGTGCACTCCCACAGGGGGAGCTCTGCTCAGCCACAAGCCAGGCTGATGGCTACGAGTACAGTGGTGGAGGCGGGAGCCTCAGCAGCGCTAAGGATGTCCGACTGCAGCTTAGGCCTGCTCCCCGCTGGCAAGTGGACATCCCCAGAGGGCTCCTGGGCTGCCAGAGGGATGTCTGACTGCCAGCTTAGGCCCAATCCCCCGGGGAGCGGGTCTAAGCCAGCAGGTGGTCATCCCCTGAGGGGTCCCAGACTGCGAGAGGGCACAGGCTGGGCTAAGGGACCTCCCCAAGTGCACAAATTTTTGTGCATTAGGCCTCTAGTCTATAATAATAAAAGCATAATATGCTAATTAGACCAGACGTTCTTCCGGACGATTTTCCAGATGAAGCCGGGGCTGCAAGGGAAGCCCGGGTCCCGGGTGCCATAGAGAAGCCAGTGCTGGTGGCCAGGGGAGGGAAGGCCTACTCTTGCACAAATTTGGTGCATCGGGCCTCTAGTATTTTAATAACTATGTATGGTGCCAGGTGGGTACTAGACTTATAAGGGTTATCACTTTTGTAATTTATATAAATGTCCAATCACTATGTTATACACCTGAACTAATATACTATTGAATGCCAAATATCTATACTAATAAAAGGGTAATATGCTAATTAGACCAGGAGACCTTCTGGATATCCTTCTGGACAAAGCCATGATGGCGGGGCCAAGGGGCTGGCAGGGGAGGGCAGTTGGGGGTGATCGGGCTGGCAGGGGGGGCAGTTAGAGGTGATCAGGTCAGCAAGTGGGGGGCAGTTGGGGGTGAGAAGGCGGCAAGGGGTGGGGACAGTTGGAGGCAAGCAGGCTGGCAGGAAGAGTGGTTAAGGTGATCAGAAGGCAGGCAGGTGAGTGGTTAGGAGCCAGCGGTCCCAGATTGCGAGAGGGATGTCCGACCGCCAGTCGTCGGACATCCCCCAAGGGGTCCCAGATTGGAGAGGGTGCAGACAGGGCTGAGGGACAACCTCCTCCCCCCGTGCATGAATTTCATTCACCAGGCCACTAGTATGTTAAATAAGTGCATAAAGAGGACTAAGCTGAGACTTTTGAAGGATGAGATGAAAAGGAAAGGCAGAAATATACTCTAACCATTAGGGAATGGCATGTGCAAAAGATTATAGGTGAGCGAAAGCAATAAACATAAAGAACCTGATAAGAGCTGAGTATTCCTGCAGTTAAGAGTGCAAGGAAGGATGGAAGTGAGGGGGGTGGGTGCAAAGAAAGAGAAAGGCTGCAGACTAGCAGAGACCAGATCATGGTGGGTCTTTTAGCTGGGTTAAGGAGTTTGGATTTCAGCCTAAAAGCAATGGAGGGGAGAGGGGGTTTATTTTAGGGTCTGTATTAATTACCTAAGGCCACTGTAACAAAATACCACAAATTGGGTTGTTGAGTAAGTAAGTTTAGTAAACATAAATTTAGTATCTCATGGTTCTGCAGACCACATAATGGATTCAAAATCAAGACATCAGCAGGTTGATTCCTTCTGAGGGCTGAGAGGGAGAATCCCTTTCATGCCTTTCCCCTAGCTTCTGGTGGCTTGCTGCAATCTCTGGTATCCTTGGCTTAATCCAATTTCACCCTATTTATAAGGAAATAGTCATGTTGAATTAGCGTCCACCCCAAATGAGCTCATCTTGCTGTGATCATCTGCAAATATCCATTTCTAAGTAAGGTAATATTCATAGGCACTGGGAGTTAGAACTTCAATATCTTTTAAGGGGAACGCAATTCATAATAGGGCTGTAAACAGAAAGTGACACAATCAGAACTGTCTTTTAAAAAAATCTCTCTACTTTTAATAAAAGGATTGAAATGGCAAGGGTTGGAATGGACTAGGGAGGATAGAGATCAGATATTCCAGAGGCCTTTGCCTTTAGTGCCTTATAAGGTGATGATAAGTGGTGGTGAGATAAAGAGAGGTAAGTAGATTCAAGGGTAACTTGATGGCAGAAAGAACAGATTGAATACAGAGCAAGAAAAAGATTGAATAAAGAAGGAGGAGTCAAAGATGACCCCATTTCTGGATGGAAACGGGGTGGTACCATTCAATGAGACAGGGAATGCAGAAGTGAGTTTGCAGAAGAGAAATTATGAATTTAGGAAATGCTACCTTATTTTCTCAATTCCCACACAGTCTTTTTTGGGTGGCTCTTCTCATTGTTCTTCTAAAATTGTGATCTAAAAACTTTACTCAGTCTTCAATGTTTTTGCCTTTATGCAACATTTGACACAGTTAACCATTTTTTCTTTTTTCAAACTCTCTTCTTCATGAACAATTATTTTTATTTAATTGCAAATGAACAATTTTATTTTGAAATCCTGCTATCATATTAAATATCTAAAATTGAACTCACCATTCCTCTGACAAATAAGCTACTACACCTTATCCCTTACTTCCTTAGTTCAGCTGGCCCATGATTATTCAGAGTACTCCTTGACTCCCAGTCTTTTCTCAATTCCTACATGTGATCAAAGTTGCATCTATTTTTCCCTCATAGTTTTCCCCAAATTTTTGCTTTTCTGTGCCTCTTCTACCTTATTTAAGCCCTATTATCATACCCCTAGGCTTTGAATCAGCTTCCTGATTTCATTTCCTGCCTCACTTCTTAATCCATCTTGCATACTGTCACCACACAAATCTTCATAAAGCTACACTTCCCACCAATCTCCTGCTTACTAATCATCTGAAATTACTCATCACTTCCAAGATAGTATCCAAACTCTGCCTTAATTTATCTTTCAAGCTTCATTATAACAAGGTAAGTCCTTTGGTGTTCTTGAGCTGGTCTGTTAACCCTCTAACATGCCTACGCATTTCGCATTGTGTCTATCAGATTCTTACACTCTCTCTTGTTGCCTGTTCTCCCCACTCCCCATTCCTATAAATCTGAATAATTCTCCTAGAACCAAGAACAAGACTAGTTACTTAACTTGTGTATCCCAGTGCAAAACTAAAATGAAGGTTCCTTTGTTCATAAATGATTGAGAATTTTTAGGTGGTGACAACAGAGTTTTAAGTCAAGTGTAGAGCCCTTCTGAGTATAGAACCCTGTGAAACTGCATGGGCTATACACCCTTGAAGCAGGCCCTGACCAAGAATCCTTCCTTCATTAATGAGAAAAAAGAATAATTCTGGAAGAATCACACACCCTCACTTCAAACTATACTGCAAAGTTATAGTAATCAAAACAGTATGGTATTGGCAGAAAAACAGAGATACAGACCAACAGAAGCAAAATAAGAGCCCAGAAATAAACCCACACATATATAGACAACTAATTTATGAGAAAGAAGCCAAGAATATATAATGGATAAAAAAAGTCTCTTCAATAAATGATGCTGGGAAAACTGGATAGCCATAATCTATACAGTATGGTAGTGGCATAAAAATAGACACATAATTTAATGGAACAAAATAAAGAGCCCAGAAATAAACCCATGCCCATATGATCAATTAATATATGACAAAAGGGACAAGAACATAAAATGAGGTAAAGACAATGTATTCAATAAATGCTATTAAAAATTGGACAGATAAATGCAAAAAAAATGAAACTAGACAACATTTTTACACCATACACAAGAATGAACTAAAAATTAATTAAAGACTTACATGTAAGACTCAAAAACATAAAATTTCTAGAAGAAAATATGGGCAGTAAAACCTCTCACATGTCTCTTAGCAATATTTTTTCTAATATATCTCCTCAAGCAAGGGAAACAAAATAAAAAAATAAATTAATGGGGCTATATCAAACTAAAAAGGTTTTGCATAATAAAGGTACCCATTAACAAAATGAAAAGACAATCTACTGAATGGAAGAATATATTCACCAATGAGAAATCTGATGAGTTAAAATTCAAATTTTATAAAGAACTCAGACAATTCAACACCAGAAACACAAGCAATCTAATTAAGAAATGGGCAGAGGACCTAAATATATACTTCTCTAAAGAGAACATACAGATGGCCAATAGGCATATGCAAAGATGTCCAACTTCACTAAGAAATGCAAATTAAAACTATGAGATATCACCTCACACTTATCAAAATGACTTTCATCAATAAATCCACAACAACAAGTGTTGGTGAGGATGCAAAGAAAATGAAACCTGCATGTACTATTGGTGGGAATTTAGGTTGGTGCAGCCACAATGGAAAACAGTAGAGGATCCTTATGACCCAGTGATTCCATTTCTGGGTATATAACTAAAGAAACCCAAAATACTAATTGGAAAAAATATATGCACCCTATGTACATTATAGCATTATTTACAAGAGCCAATATATGAAAGCATAAGCAACTGGATAAAAATAAAAGTGGTACATATATGCAATGGAATATTAATCAGTCATAAAGAATGAAATCTTACCATTTGTGACAGCATGTTTGGACTTAGAAGGCATTATGTTAAGTGAAATAAGTCAGTTAGAAAAAGACAAATACCATTTGATTTCACTTATATGTGGAATCTAATGAACAAAATAAATAAATCGAAACAGACTCATAGACACAGAGAATAGACTGATGGTTGCCAGAGGGGAAGGGAGTTGGGACTGGATGAAGAAGATAAAAGGATTGGAAAATTACAAATTGGTAGTTACAAAATAGTCAAAAGTATTAAAGTACAGCATAGAGAATATAGTCAATAATATTATAATAACCATGTATGGTATTGGGTGATTACTGGAAATATCAAGGGGGACACTTTGTAAAGTATATGATTGTGTAAATTCTATGCTGTGCACCTGAAACTGATACAAAATAATTCTGAATGTCAACCATAACTGAAAAATAGAATTTAAATAGAAAAAAACCCTGGACAGCCTTATGTAAAAGAATGAAATCAGACCATTATCGTATACCATACACAAAAATTAACTCAAAATGGATTAAAGACTGGAATGTAAGACCTAAAACAATAAAATACAAAAAAGAGGAGCTAACTTCTCTTTGCTAGACAGGATGCTGCCCAATACACGAATCATTTAATAAAGTCAATTAGATTTTAAAATTTAAAATAAAATAAAATACAAAAAAGAAAATATAGGCACTAAGCTTCTGGACATTGGTCCCAGAGGTGTTTTTGTAAATTTGACTCAAAAAGGAAGGGAAATAAAGCAAATACATCCAAATTAAAAGCTTCTGCACAGCAAAGGACACTACGGTGTCAGCACAACAAAAAGACAGCCAACTGAAGGGGAGAAGATTTTGAAAATGACACTCCCAATAATAGCTTAATATTCAAAATATGTAAAGAATTCATACAACTGAACAAGAAAAAATACACAAACAATTCAATTAAAAATTGGGCAGAGGATCTGAATAGATATTGTTCTAAGAAAGACATACAGATGTCCAATAGACATTTGAAAAAATGTTCCACATTACTAATTTTTAGAGAAAAAATTAGCAAATCAAAACCATAATGAACGGGTCACAGCCTGACACCAGGCTCCATAGACCATGGTTCCAGTGCCTGGAAGAAAAGTCCCTATAAATTCTGGCTGTGAAAACCAGCGGGGATTGTGGCTGATTGAGACAGAGGAAGACTTGAGTCCCAGGCATTCCTCTTAAAGGGCTTATACACAGATTGACTTTCTGAAGCACTGGGGCACCAGCTTGAAAAGCACCAGGATATATGGGGAGGAACTGAATTGTCTGCTTTCAGGATGAGGGCTGGAGGGGCAGCTTTCTCCCATACAGAACTATTGGCAGAAACCATTGCTCCTTTGTTGAGCCCTCCCTCCACCCAACCTGCACATGCAGACTGGCTCCAAGTCTGAGTCTCCATCAGCATGGATAACACTGTTAGCCTCACTCTGGTGATTCCATGAGACTCCACCACCAAAATTGCTGGCCCACACAACCCATTTCCAGTGGCTATTCCATACGCACGGCCTATCTCTGCTCAGGCTGCAAACTTTTCTAAAATCTCTCAAAGGTTCACAAACCTGAACAAGCAGCATCTGGGCTCAGCATGCCTCATACCTCTAGCCCAGGGATAGGGGACCATTTGGGTATTTAGAACTCATCTGTTGGCCATACAAAATTATCAACTTAAAAATTAGCTTGCTATGTTTGATCAAACATTTAATTAACTCACCTTGCAGGGCCAGGCAAAATGATTTTGAGGGTCTTATATGGTTCCAAGTCTAGTATTAGTGGCAGCCAGCCTCAGTTCACAGCTTCTTTAGCCTCTCCCAGGAGCCTCCAAGCCCAGCACAAGCAGCAACCATCTGCAGATCACTTTAGCTCATACCAGGAGGCTCTGTGCCAGGCACAGGAAACAGCTGACCTTGGCCTGCACCAAAGCTCCTCCCAAGAAGCGCCAGAATCAACATACCTGGTGACAAGCTTCAGAACACACCAAAGAATCACACAACCATGTCCAAAAACCACACACACAAAGGGTGGACTCAGCAGGTACCAGAGTCCTGCTAAAGCAGATCTTGCTCTGTGGGGTCAGCCCATGCACTAAAGATCCTCTGCTGTAGTCATGGCAAGTCCTCACAGCCAATCAACATGAGAGTCAATCTCTCCCATTGATGTGGAAACAGCAATCAAAGATATAGAAAACCAAGATGGCGGCATAGGTAAACACCGGAAATTGCTGCCTCCCACAACAACTTCAAAAATACAACAAAAAGACAAAACGGACATCATCCAGAACTACAGGAAGGCTGGCTGAGTGGAAATTCTACAACTAGAAGGAAAGAGAAAAGCACACTGAGACTCAGAGGAGCTGCGGAAGTAAAGTGCAGAGGTACGGAGGCGCATGTGGCAAGGGCTGGCAACTGAGGACGTGGCTGTCTTTTTCAATTGGGAGGGAGACACAAGCTCCCGACGGCCCTGACTCCAGTTCCTGGCGAGTCTCTGGGGACCCAGACTCATACGGGGAGAAACTGGAGTGTCTGGCAGCGGGCGGAACTCGAGAGCAGCTTTCTCTCAGAGGTGCTTGCAGCGATTACCGGGACACTGAGACCCGGGACCTCTTAGGGCAGGACTGAGGATCAGCCATAGATGTTTGCTCCGCCCTGTTGATTCCCTGAGACCCCGCCCCACCCA
>NW_005355410.1:1349845-1364154 GCF_000412655.1 Myotis brandtii | reverse complement strand
AAGAAAAAGCTAAAGGAGTTCATCACCACCAAACCAGCATTATATGAAATGTTGAAAGGTATTCTTTAAGAAGAGGAAGAAGAAAAAGGTAAAGATAAAAATTATAAACAGCAAATACATATCTATCAACAAGTGAATCTAAAAATCAAGTGAATAAAAAATCTGCTGAACAGAGTAAACTGGTGAATATAATAGAACCAGGGGCATAGAAAGGGAGTGGACTGACAATTCTTGGGGGGAAAGGGGTGTGGGGGTGCAGGAAGAGACTGGACAAAAATTGTACACCTATGGATGAGGACAGTGGGAGGGGTAAGTGCAGAGGGTGGGGTGGGACCTGGGTGGAGGAGAGCTATGGGGGGGAAAAAGAGGAAAAACTGTAATAATCTGAACAATAAAGATTTAATTAAAAAAAAAAGAAACAGCAATCAAAGCTCAACTACAATAGGAGAGTACACACAACCTACACAAGGAACACTCCTGGAGCCCCTGAGTTAGGTGATCAGGGATACTATACCATGGGCCCCCACAGGATACCTACCATATAAAGCCTTCTGCCAAGTCTAGGGGATGTAGAAGCTCTATCTAATACATACAAATACAGGGAGGCAGCCAAAATGATAAAACAAAAAAACATATCCCAAATGAAAGAACAGAACAAAAATCCAGAAAAAGAACTAAACAAAATGGAGACAAGCAATTTACCAGATACAGAGTTCAAAACACTAGTTATAAAGATGCTCAATGAACTGAGGGTAAGAGTGATTGAACTTGGTGAGAACTTTAACAAAGATATAAAAACAAAAAATAAAGATAGAATACAATAAAAGAACCAATCAGAAATGAAGAATATAATAATTAAAATGAAGTATACAATAGAAGAAATCAACAGTAGATTATATGAAGCAGAGGATAAAATCAGTGATTTGAAAGATAAGGTAGCAGTAAATACGTAATCAGAAAGCAAAGAGAAAAAATATTTTAATACATGAGGATAGTTTAAGGATCCTCTGGGACAAAAATGAAGCTTGCAAACATTTGCACCATAAAGGTGCTAGAAGGAGAAGAAAGAGAGCAGGAAATTGAAAACCTATTTGAAATAATAATTACAGAAAACTTCCCTAACCTAGCAAAGGAAATAGATAAACAAGTCCAGGAAGTGCAGACTCCCAAACAAGATAAACCCAAAGAAACCCTCATCACACATCATAATTTAAAGGCCAAAGGTTAAAGACAAACAGAGAATCTTAAAAACAGCAAGAGGAAAGCAGTACCACCTACAAGAGAACTCCCATAAGAGTGTCAGCTGATTGTTCAGTGAGACTTTTCAGGTCAGGAGGAATTAGCACAAAATATTCAAAGTGATAAAAACCAAGGACCTACAATCAAGATTATTCTACCCAGCTATGCTATCAGTTAGAATAAAAAGACAAAGAGCTTCCCAGACAAGAAAAAGCTAAAGAAGTCCATCACCGCCATACCAGAATTACAAGAAATGTTAAAGGGTCTTCTTGAAGAAGAAGAAGAAGAAGAAGAAGAAGAAGAAGAAGAAGAAGAAGAAGAAGAAGAAGAAGAAGAAAGATAAAAAATATGAACAATAATATAGCAATAACTACATACCTATCAACAGTTACTTTAAGTGTAAATTGGTTAAATGCTCCAATAAAAAGACATAGGTGGCTGAATAGATAAGAAAACAAGACCCATACATATACTGCTTAAAAGAGACCCACTTCAGATCGAAACACACACACACACCCTGAAAGTAAAGGATGGAAAGGATATTTCATGCAAATAGAAATTTTAAAAAGCTGGGGTAGCAATACTTATATCAGACAACATGGACTTTAAAACAATAGCTATAACAAAAATGGGGGGACTATAACAATAAAAAAGGAAGGACCAGCAATTCCACTTCTAGGTGTTTATCCAAAGAAACCCAAAACAATAATTCAAAAAGATATGTGCATCTCTATGTTCATTGTAGCATTATTTACAGTGATCACAACGTGGAGGCAACCTAAGTGTCCACTGAGAGATGAGTAGATGTAGAAGAGTGTTACATATAGACTATGGAATATTGCTCAGCCATAAAAAATATACAATCTTGCCTTGTGCAACAATATGGATGGAGCTTGGAAGGTATTATGCTAAGAGAAATAGCTCAAACAGAGAAAGACAAATACCATATGATTTTACTTATATGTGGAATTTAAAAAACAAAATAAACAAACAAAACAGAAACAAACTCATAGATGCAGAGAACAAATTGATAGCTGCCAGATGGGAGAGGGTATAGGGGATGGTGAAAAAGAATAATAAACTAAGATGTGCAAATTACTTGTTATAAAAACAGTCATGGGGATGTAGAGTACAGCATGGGGAATATAGTTAATAATATTGTAATAACTATGTATGGTGTCAAATGGGTACTAGATTTATTGGGGTGATCACTTCGTTAAGTTATATAAATGTCTGATCACCATGTTGTACACCTGAAACTAATATTTTGTTAAGTGTAATAAAAAACTTTTTAATTTAAATAAGACAACAATGAAATATCACCTCACATCTGTTAGAATGGCTATTAACAAAAAGACAAGAAATAACAAGTACTGGAGAGGATGTAGATAAAAGGGAACTTTTGTGCACTATTGGTGGGATTATAAATTAATGCAGCCATTATGAAAAGCAGTATGGAGGTTACTTAAAAATTAATACTAGGACTAGAGATTTTCAGTTTCAGCAATCAGATTCTGAGAAACACTACAGTACAGAAGACTGGGATCTTAAGCCAGCCAAAGGAACACTTCACTTTTTCATTTTTATTTTATTTTATTTTATTTATTTTTAATTACTTTGTTATCTCTTTTTTTTTCTTTGTTTTCCTGTTTTTGTTTGTTGCTTTATTTTCTATTTCTTTTCACATTATTTTTCCATCAATCTATTTTATTTTATTTTTATTTGCTATTTTTATACCATTTTTGAAATCACATTTTTTGTAAATTTATTATTATTATTTTTTCTCATTCTCTTTCCTCTTATCCACCCATCCCCTTTCTACTTCCTCTATATTGAACTGAGATCCTCCCCATATTCATCCAACTCTTAACCTTATCTTCTATATATAAGCTCAGCATCTACAGATTCTGCCCCCACCCTCTTTGCTGGGGGTTTGGTGTTTGTATTTCTTTCTGTTGTTCTGGCATCCCTATTATTCATATGTTGTTTCATTTCATGTTGTGCCATAGCTCCCTTAGGCTCTCCTCCTGTCTTTTAATTTTTTTCTCCAATTGCAGTTCAGTTTGGGTGTGTTTTACTTCCCTGTCTTCTATTTCACTAATTCAGTCCTCTGCTTCTTGTAGTCTACTGTTGAAACTTTCAATGGTGTTTTTTATTGCAGCTATATCACACTTCATTTCTTCTTGGTTCTTACCTAAGTTATTGATTTTTTCATCCATTTCTTTTTGATTCTTACATAAGTTGTTGATTTTTTCATCCGTTTCTTCTTGCTTCTTGCATAAGTTGTTGATTTTTTCCTCCATCCGGTTTATGCATTCTAGGACCCTTAATCTGAATTCTTTTTCTGTCATGCTGCATGCCTCGGTTTCACTTAGCTGCTTTTCTGGCGAGTCCTCCTTTTCTTTCCTTTGGGGGTTTCTTTGTCTACCCATGTTTGATCTCACCGACATATCTAGATGTTGAGTCATTCACTGGCTGCTCCTTGGGTGGCAGTGGCTCCTCGGGCTGCGGTTGCTCCTCGGGTGGTTGTGGTAGCAGCTTTTCCTCAGTTGGCAGCAGCTCCTCTGGTGGATGCTGTTCCTAAGTTACTGTTAAGGCGGAACGACGGGAATGACTGGTCGCTATGATGCACACTGAGCAGGCAGGCAGGTGAGGAGTTAGGGACAATCAGGAAAGCAGGTAGGCGAGCAGAGCTGTTAGGGGCAGTCAGGCAGGCAGGCGAGTGGTTAGGAACCGGCAGTCCCGGATTATGAGAGTGATGTCCAATTGCGAGAGGGCTCAGGCCAGGCTGAGGGACTACTCCTCTTCCCCCCGTGCATGAATTTCATGCACTGGGCCTCTAGTAAAAACATATTTAAATTATAGTAATAAAAAAGAACAAAATTCTTCCTTGACCACCAATCCAATTTTTCTTCTCTTAAAAGCTACAGCACTTGTTTGTAATCCATTCTTGAAATTTATTCCATGCCACTTTTCTTTGTCAATTAATCTCTATGACCATATAACTGCAGGTGATTGTAGCACCTTTTAGGTAATATACCTAAATACTTCATGTGCAGGCCTTCAGAAAACAAAACTAACAGACTTATGCACACAAGGATTTCATAATCTGGGAAGTTACCAAACATATTAACAATTATAATACTCTGTGATGAACACATTTTCAAGGTACTAATGACTTGGGAGTGGGGCTGTAGAGACGAAGGCATCTTAGCAGATGTATAAGTGAGCCTCAAAAAGTGGGACCCAGCAAAGAAAAGGAAAGAGAGTGATGAAGGCCTTTTAAGAATGCAAACCTAAATAAATATAAAAAACTAACCAGAAAAATATTTAAGGAGGATGGTACAAGGGAAAAGCAAAAGATCTGATATTGGAACTCTTACAGACAAATCTTGATTCCAGCATATGTGAATGGATCTTGTGCAAGGCATTTTTACTTTCCCTAGCTGAACTAATATGTAATTGGAGAAAATGCCACTTGTATCACAGGGTTACTTTGAAGAATAAATGAGATAATATATACTAACACATGTAACACAGCAGTCATAATGCCAAAATTTTATTGAATCTGAATTAGCAAATTGTGATTTATATAAAATACCTAAATATTCCATTATGTTAGTTCAAATTCACTCATTCCATGAACCTCTTTTTAAGATTCAACTAGAATTTATTTGCATCATCTCATGTTCTGTGCTGGATGCCTTAAAACATCACATTTAATATTTGCAGCAAGCCCATGATGTAGGTGGCATTTATTCTAAGAAAACTGAAGCCCAGATGAAAAGTTTTTGTTTTCACTGTTTATCTGCAGCTGCAATAAGGAAATGTTTCTGGTCAAGTTCTCCATTTTTAAAATAGAGATATGAATCAGCTGCCAATTCTCTGCATATTAGGCTAAAGGACAGCTTTGGTGAATTCATATGACACAGCTTCCTCATTTCAAGCACTAATTTATTAAGCAAGTATTTATTGTGTATAATGAAGTGGCAAGGAAGACACAAAACAAACACAGGTAAAGAGAATCATACAGACCTTATGCAGTAGAGAGTATAACAATGAAATAGATTATTTTTAGATTAGTCTGTTGGCAGAGAAATGGTATGGAATGGGAAGTGACTGAAAACAAGCAAGGTTAGGAAGCTATGGCTATTGATGAGGTGTAAGGCAATAATTGCCAGATCTGGGATGGGCACCAGGCAATAGGAGAAAGAGAAACATAAGAGGTGTTCCAGAGGTTGACTTTATAGAGAATAAATGAGAAAGGTGAGTCAAGGATGACTGAGGTTAATCACTTAAGGAATGCAGGGAAGAGTGATGTCCTGGATTGAAACGTGGCATTTAGGGAAGACAAGGATGAAATCTACTGGCCCACAATGAGATTGAGGTAGCACTGAAAAGACTCAGGAGAGCTGGCCTGTGCACAATGCAAACTGTGTGACTGTAGCTGTGGGCTGAGTCAAGGCAGAAGACATGGGTTTGAGCTGCAGCAGCATTGACTATCCAATCAAGATTGGATAGTCAACTCTAGAAGAAAGCACTTACTAGTAGAAGCAAATGAGCAGAAATTCAAGGACTGACATCTAAAATAAAGAGGGGAAATAAAGAACAAAGGCCAGTTTAATTAAATTAAATAAAATTTTGATACCTATTAAAATAGAATATATTTAGATACTATATTAAATTTTAGATTATGTTATATTAGACAATAAAGGAATATACTTTACTCTCATTTTTCTATGCCAAATAAAATTTAAATATCAATAAAGGAGAAGGCATGTGCACTTCAAGTTCTGTCCATTTTTAAAAGAATCATTCAGGGAAAGGAAGTTATGGCTAAAAATGAATTCCTTGAACCAAATAGGTAATATTAATAATGGAATCATAAACACCAATGTAT
Source organism: Myotis brandtii (assembly GCF_000412655.1). Lineage (NCBI taxonomy): Eukaryota > Metazoa > Chordata > Mammalia > Chiroptera > Vespertilionidae > Myotis > Myotis brandtii. Next base: position 1,358,015 of record NW_005355410.1, on the reverse strand, counting down.
AAGATAGCTTCTACCAGCAAATTGGAATGATCACAAAATCCTGAATGATCATAACATGCAAATTCATTCACTATTTTCCTCATTCACCCTTCCTTCTGCAAGTCTTAAGCAGAACCATGTGAATATGTCAAACAGATAAAAGTGTAGCTTCTCTTCTTGGAATTGCAGTGGAGGGAAGAATAAAGCTCTATAATCTGTCTTCCCCATGGCTCCTGAATAGAGCTGGACACCATAGCCTCTTCCCTTGGAGAATATTACTTCACCTAGAATAACTGGCAGAGCAACTAAAGGAGCTTTCTCCTATCAAGGCAGATGACTACCTGGGACAGGTTGAAGAGAGAAGCAATGGCCTGGAATTTATTAATTTCAACCCTGATAAAATCTCTGACACCAAAACATAAAGGTGGGGGATTGGTGTTGTTGTATATTTTGAAGGAGTGTCTAAAGCATACTAACCTCACTTTGTGATATTGACATATTCCGAAGTCTGGTGTGCACATTAGAAAAAAACTGAGAAAGATTACGTGTTTGTGGAATACCTTTCCCTCTAGCCACTCAAAGGAGGGTCACTTGCAACCCTTTAACCTCTTCCACCTTTGTTAGGCTTAGCTGCCTCAAGAATGCTGAGAACAAGGCAGCTTTTATCCTTGGGTCAATGGCTGAAATGCATCATGGATTCAGTCTAGCTCAGTCAATGCTAACAGGAGCTCACAAACTCAATTCATGTGAAGGACAAGTCAAGGTTCCCTTACTTAACATCACAGTACTTGGACGCTTTCAGGCATAAGCTGTCTCATAGGTCCTCTGTGGCCCAGGGGGTATAAAGACCAGTGACAGAATTAGGAATGAGAGCATGGCACTTGTTTCACAATCTGAGAGCTCAGGAAAAGTCAAGTACCCCACCCTAGGGTATATAGCTTGCCCTACCCTCAGAAAACTGGCGTCCACACATTGCATCTCGACCCCTGAAGAGGAGACAGCAACAGAGGCCAAGCCTACAGGTTTAAACAGCCTCAGAGAGCGTCAGTGACTGGCTTCAGGATAGGGCCATCTGCCCCTTGTCCTGGAAACCTGACAGGTACTCCCCCATTACAGGAGAGCTGATAGAAACTCCTGGTTTCCAACTGTCCCACTGAACTGCATAGGAGGATCTCCATCCAGCTGAGGACAGGGAAATATTGGGACACTCTCAGAGGAGTGCTCTGAGATGATGAAACACACCCACCATTTCCCTTGAAATCTGAAAGGCACCTCCCCCTCACAGGAGACCCATAGGTTTTATATTCCCAATTCCACCAAAAACTCTCTCAGAAACAGCATTTTCAGTGATTAAGATTGACAGCTGGCCAGAAGGTGAAGGCGAGCAGAGGCAGAGCCTGGGGAACCTGGGGAAGTTTGCTGACCTGTCTGTGAGTCCTATGCTGCTAACAAACAGGCCTTAGAGTGAAGGTTGGCCTTTCCTGGGTGCAGCCATATCCTGTGGAGACAGACACAAACTGGATCGCTTGAAGCTTATAACAGGTTGCTGAGAGCCAAACGTGGAGAGCTTCTGACAGTGGCTAGCACCAAAGTACCTCCCAGGAAGCCCAGAATTGGCAGACAAAATAGTCACCCTCAGTCAACAGAAGAACAAGATCAAAGGGGAGCTCCCAGGAGGCACTATACTCTGCTAAGACAAATGTCACTTCACTATTTTTTGGTGTGTGTGTTTTTTGCATTAGTCAAACCTCAGTTATTGAATATATCCCATCTCAAACAATTAGGTTCTTGACCAAGTTACTCATGGAAAAATGTCTCAGTCTTGAACAAAACTTTGGTCTTCAACCTGGTAACTCTTTCATTCTGATGTATCAGCATGACAAAAGGTGTCTCTCACACCACAAACAAAGGAGAGAATGTGAGTCATTTTACCACTAAACCTCACATAGATAACATCTCAGGATATTGTATTGTGAATATTTTTGTGTTTTTTCTTCTTCTTTGCTTTTATTGCTGGCAAAATGGATGATTAACACAATTTTAAAACATGAAGAAGCCAACAAGAGTGATAATGCTGCTAAGGGTGTAAAAGAAACAATGATCACAGGCAATTGAAGAGGTAGAAAAACTGTTATTGATTTGGATAAAGGAAAAGCAGTTAGCAGTGACAGCATTTTGGAGGCAGTGATATGTGAAAATACTGCATACTGCCTTCCTAAAAATCACCCCTGGAATGAATGCTGAAAATTATTAATTTAAGGCTCGTAGGGGGTGGTTCAATAAATTTAAGAAGTGTTTGTTTATAGATTAAACAGTACATTAGATATGTACTGTATATAAGACAGATTAAAACAAGGAATTATTTGGTGGTCTGGAGCAAATTAATTCAATTTACATTATTTATAATGGGAAAAAGTAATTCTTTTTTTTAACAAATTGCTTCTGAACAGCCTTCCAGAACAAATTAAGTTCAAAAACTGAGGTTTCACTGTCTCTTCTCTATTGCTTTATTAATTTAGTCTCTCTTTTTTCTTTCTTTCTTTTTTTTTTTTTTGCATAAACACATTTATTTACTAACGAAATGGTCGATCTTAATTAAACCAATTCAGAAATAGTTGCATGTAAAATGGTTGTGATAACTGAACACCGTAATGGGAAAAAAAGTGTGGAGAGATTTGCTCATTGAACTGAGCTTATTTATCCTCATGGCTAATTCCCATCTGGAAGGATGATGGAATTTTTACTCCACTTTCTCATAGATCCGAGTACAGTTGGCATGACACATTCCACCACTAGCTTCCCGCCCTCCAGCCGCCACGTGATGGTGCTCTCCTTCCCGTCCCACTCCTGGTGCTGGACCAGCGCACCATTGACGAAGTGGCAGACGGTCTGAGTTTTCCTGCCATCTGCTGCGATCTCTTCAAACTTCTCTCCCAGGTTGCATGAGAACTGGGTGGTCTTCAGCGTGCTCTCGGTTTTGACAGTGAGGTTTGCTGTCCGAAGTGATGACACAATCTGGCTTGGCCATGGCGCCCATTTTCCACAGAGCCATTCCCACGCCTAATTCCTTCATGTACTCGTCGAAGCCTTTGCTCTCCACTAAGTGCTATCTCCCTACCAGCTGCTGGATGGAGGCCATGGTGGGCACGGAGTCATGCGAGACCTGAGCGGAGTGCGATGATGGGAGTGTGGCCTCTTTTCTTTCCTATCTCTAACTTTTCTCACTCTGTTTTTCTTCTTTCTCCTGCTTTCTTGTCTTTTTCACTTTTCCTATTTTTATGTCTTTCTTCTTTCTTGTCTTTCCTTATCATAAGTTTTTTCTTCCTGTTTTCTTCCATACCATTTACTTTCTCCTAGTTTTTATTCTTACTTGTTTTCTTCCCTTCTGCCCTTTCATATTCCTGTTTCTCCCCTTTTCTTTTCCTTTTCATATTATTTCTTTTCCTTTAGTAATCTTGTCCTATTTTCTTCCTCCTAATTCTCTTTTCTTCTATGGTTGCTTTTGTTGTTATTATAGGTAGTCTTTTCTATGTTTTTGTTTTGTTTATTGTTTTTGGTTTTGGTTTTTTTTTTCTGTTAGCATCTGCACAACAGCTTACACAACGTGGTCAGGTTGAGCCTACCAGTCAGCCTGCCTGACAAGAGATCCCACCCATGAATGGGACAACAACAATTAAGACACAATTACAACAGGAGATCTCAAAGAACCCACATAAAGAATACTTTCAGAGCATCCAGCTTAGGAGATCAAAGAGATGGCACCACTGAGTCCCATAAAACACTTACTTAATAAGGCCACCCTATGAAAAATGCAAGGTATAGCAGTTTGATCTAATACATAGAAACAAATACAAGGGACAGCAAAAATAGGGAGACAAAGAAATAGCCCCCAAATGAGAGAAAACGAGGAAACTTCAGAAAAGGAACTAAACAAAATGGAGGCAATTTATCAGATATAAATTTCAAAGTAATGGTTATAAGGATACTCAAGGAAGTTAGTGAGAATTACAAGAAACATAGTGGAAACTACAATAGCATGAAAAAAGAAATAGAAACCATGAACAGGAACCACTCAGAAATGAAAAATAACATGTCTGACATCAAGAATGCACTGGAAGGAATCAAAAGTTGAGTGAATGAGGCAGAAGATTGAATAAATGACTTGGAACACAAGATAGAAAAACATCCAATTGGAGCAGCAAAAAGAAAAACGAATTAAAAAGCAGAAAGGGGAAAAAAAGCAGGAGGATAATTTAAGGAAACTTTGGGACAACATGAAATGTAACAATATTCACATCATAAGGGTACAAGAAGGAGAGGAAAGTGTGCAAGGAATAGAGGATGAAATAATGACGAAAATTTCCTAACCTGGTGAAGGTAAAAGTCACACAACTTCAGGAAGCACAGAGAGTTCCAGTCAAGATGAACACTAAGACACACACTCCAAGACACATAGTAATTAAAATGACAAAGAAATTAATAGTAATTAAAGACTTAGTGGATAGAGCATCAGCCCACAGACTGAAGGGTCCTGGGTCCAATTCTGGTCAAGAGCATGTACCTTGGTTTCAGGTTTGAGCCCCAGCCCTGGGCGCATGCAGAGGGTGGCCAATCAATGTGTCTCTCTCACATGGACATTTCTCCTCTCTCTCTGTCTCTCCTCTCCCATCCAGTCTTTGGAAATCAATGAAAAAATATCCTCAGGATAGTTCCAACTAGAGAATATAACCCTGGTAAATATATATGTACACAATATAAGAATATCTAAATATATATAAGAAATTCTAGGAAGACCTTTAGGGAGACATCAATAGCAATGCAGTCATAGCAGGGGACTTTATTTACTATTTTATTTTATTTTTTTATTCTCACCCAAGGATATTTTTCCCATTGATTTCTAGAGAGAATAGAAGGAAGGGAGGCATGAGAGAGAGAGAGAGAGAGAGAGAGAGAGAGAGAGACATTGATGTGAGAGAAATACATTGATTGGTTGCCTCCCACATGTGCCCCTAACTGTGGCTGGGGAACCTGCAACTGAGGTACATGCCCTTGACTGAGAATCAAACCCATGATCCCCTGGTATGCAGTCCAACTCTATAATCACTGATCCAACCCAGTCATGGCAATAGTAGGGGAGTTTAACACCTCACTGTCATTATTCACTGATGACATGATATTGTACATAGGAAACCCTAAAGATTCCATCAAAATACTACTATAAAGAACCCTACTATATTTAGTAAATAAATTCAGCAATGTAGTAAAATACAAAATTAACAACCAGAAATCAATGGCATTTTTATATACTAATAATGAACTCTCAGAAAGGGAAACTGAAAAAACAATCCCATTTACTATTGCAATAACAACAAAAGATACCTGGGAATAAACTTAACAAAGAAGGTAAAAGACCTGTACTTGGAAAACTATAGGACATTTTAAAAAGGAATAGATGAAGATACAAATAAATGGAAGAATGTATTTATGGATTGGGCAAATCAACATCATTAAAATGTCCACACTACCCAAAGCAATCTATAGATTCAATGCAATTCCTATTAAATTACCAATAGCATATTTCACAGATCTAGAACAAATACTCCAAAAATTTTATGGAACCAAAAAAGATCCCAAATGGCTGTAGCAATCTTGAGAAAAAAATAACCATATTAGAGGGAACACAATACTGGATAACAAACTATACTACAAAGCCATTGTAATCAAAACAGCCTGATACTGGCACAAGAACAAGAATATAAACCAATGGAACAGAACAGAGATCCCAGAAATTGGCCCAAGCCATTATGCTCAATTAATACTTGACAAAGGAGGTAACAGCATACAATAGAGTAAATATAGTCTCCTCTATACATGGTGTTGGGGAAATTAGACAGGTACATGGAAAAAAAAAAGAAAAAAGAAACTAGACCACCAATTTACACCATACACAAGAATAAACTAAACTAAAAATGGATAAAAGACTTAAATATAAGTTAGGAAACTATAAAAAAATTCTGGAAGAAAACATAGGCAGTAAAATCTCAGACATCTTTTCTAGCAATATGTTTATGGATACATCACTTAGGGCCCTGGTCTGCAAACTGTGGCTTTCGAGCCACATACGGCTCTTTGGTCTCTTGAGTGTGGTTCTTCCACAAAATACCACGTGCGGGCGTGCACGTACAGTGCGATTGAAACTTTGTGGCCCATGCGCAGAAGTCGGTATTTTGTGGAAGAGCCACACTCAAGGGGCCAAAGAGCCACATGTGGCTCGCAAGCTGCAGTTTGATGACCACTGACCTAGGGCAAGGGAAACAAAGGGGAAAAACAAACAAATGGGACTACATCAAAATAAAAACCTTCTGCACAGCAAAAGAAACCATCAACAAAATGAAAAAGGATCCTACTATATGGAAAACTATATTTGCCAATGATACATCTGATAAGGGTTTAATTTCCAAAATATACAAAGAACTCACTAAACTCAACACCAAAAAGACAAACAATCCAATTTAAAAAGTGGGCAGAGGACCTGAATAGACATTACTACAAAGAGGACATACAGATGGCCAATATACATATGAAAAAGTTCTCAAAAGTCACAGTCAACCAGTCAACCAGTTGCTATGATGTGCACTGACCACCAGGGGCAGACGCTCCAACCGGTATGTTAGCTTGCTGCTGGGGTCTGGCCAATCAGGACTGGGTGAGACAGGCCCAACAAGCCCTGGAGCCCTCCCACGGTTCCTCCCTGGCTGGCCAACCTCTCCCATCCCTCCCCACCCCGATCGTGCACTGGTGGGATCCCTCAGCTTGGCCTGTGCCCTCTCACAATCCAGGACCCCTCAGGGGATGTCAGAGAGCCGATTTCAGCCTGATCCTGCAGGCCAGGCCGAAGGACCACACTGGTGCATGAATTCGTGCACTGGGCCTCTAATGAGGCTATAAAAAAGAAGAAGCTCTTACCCTTTGAGATAGTATGGAGGGATCTGGAGACTATTATGCTAAGCAAAATAAGCTAGTTAGAGAAAGACAAATATCACATGATCTCACTTATATGTGAAATATAATGAACAAAATGAACTAATGGACACAATAGGTCCAGAGATAGGGATGCATGGAATAGAATAACAGATTATAGTGGAGTAGGAGGGGACAGGAAGAGATTAACAAAGAACATATATGCATATATTAGTAACCTAGGGACACAGAAAATAGTATGGGGAAGGCCTCGGTTGGGGGTGGGGTTTAGTGGAGGAGGGCAAAAAGGGAGAAATGGGAGTCACCTGTAATACTGTCAACAATAAACAAAACAAAATAAAACAGAAAAACTTCAGTTTGTTATAATTATAGATTAAAAAAAGCCTTTGAAAGTGAATTAAAATTTCACTCAATATCTAAAATTATAGAACCTCAAATGAGTCTTTATAAATTGTTTTAATAGAGTTTAAAGTCTAGCACCTATCAAAATACTTTATGCATAGTAGGTTTCCTATGAAATTATTCTGGAATGAGTAACTGAATTCATGAATATGCTTTTGAAAAATAGACATTTGTCCCTTCATTATGTTTGGAAGGTTTGTTTTTATTTTTCTTTTTTTCTTTTTTTTTCTTTAATTAAATCTTTATTGTTCAGATTATTACAGTTGTTCCTCTTTTTTCCCTCATAGCTCCCCTACACCCAGTTCCCACTCCACCCTCCGCCCTCACCCACCCCCCCCCTCCCCGCACTGTCCTCGTCCATAGATGCATGATTTTTGTCCAGTCTCTTCCTGCATCCCCCACACCCCTTTCCCCCCCTAGAATAGTCAGTCCACTCCCTTTCTATGCCCCTGATTCTATGATAATTACCAGTTTATTCTGTTCATCAGATTATTTATTCACTTGATTTTTAGATTCACTTGTTGATAGATGGTGTATTTGTTGTTCATAATTTGTATCTTTACCTTTTTCTTCTTCTTCCTCTTCTTAAAGAATGCCTTTCAGCATTTCATTTATACTGGTTTGGTGGTGATGAACTCCTTTAGCTTTTCCTTATCTGTGAAACTCTTTATCTGAACTTCAATTCTGAATGATAGCTTTGCTGGATAAAGTAATCTTGGTTGTAGGTTCTTGGCATTCATCACTTTGAATATTTCTTGCCACTCCCTTCTGGTCTGCAAAGTTTCTGTTGAGAAATCAGCTGACAGTC
>NW_005355410.1:1340955-1348474 GCF_000412655.1 Myotis brandtii | reverse complement strand
AGGTGCCCAGATGAGGCCCAGCTGTGAAGCAATGCAAGCTGCTGTGGGGCCTTGGGCCTTCTCTTGGAAGTTCTGTGTCTGTCTGGCCCAGCTGCAGTTTGTTTTCAGATTTTCAGATTGCAAAGGGCCAGGGCATTGAATGCAAAAGCTTCTGCCGAAGCTTGGGTGGGGCGGGGTCTCAGGGAATCAACAGGGCAGAGCAAGCAGCTATGGCTGATCCTCAGCCCTGCCCTAAGGGGCCCCGCATCTCAGTGTCCCGGTAATCGCTGCAAGCACCTTTGAGAGAAAGCCGCCCTCGAGTTCTGAGTTCTGCCCGCTGCCGGATAGTCCAGTTTCTCCCTGTATGAGTCTGGGTCTCCAGAGACTCACCTGGAACTGGAATTCAGAGCAGTCGGGGGCTTGTGACTCCCTCCTGATTCAAAAAGACAGCGGCGTCCTCAGTTGCCAGCCCTTGCTGCGTGTGCCTCCGTACCTCTGCACTTCCGCACCTCCTCTGAGTCTCAGTGTGCTTTTCTCTTTCCTTCTAGTTGTAGAATTTCCACTCTGCCAACCTTCCTGTGGTTCTGGATGATGTCCGTTTTGTCTTTTAGTTGTATTTTTGAAGTTGTTGTGGGAGGCAGCAATTTCCGGTGTTTACCTATGCCACCATCTTGGTTTCTCTCTGGAAGGTTTGTTTTTCTGTTTTAATCTATGATATAGCTTGCATGACATTTTCTTATTAGTAATGTGTGTGTATATGTTTTTAAGGAATCCAAGGATAACTCTCCAGTTTAAATAAAGGAAAGGAAATAACTCTCATCATGAAAGACAAAAAGAAATGACTAAATACCTGGCCAAAATATAATTAAGAACAGAAACAAAGTTTTTGTGTTTTCAGTAAGATATAGGGTGTCCCAAAATTCACGCAATATTTGCAATTCAATTCAATTGCAAATCTTGCGTGAATTTTGGGACACCCTATATAAGCGGTAAAAAGAAAAGGAGCTTATTAACTTTTAAGAAAATATAAAACCATTCTCTATGCAGCAGAATGAAAACACACAAAATAAATATATACATTTCAGCTTTTATGCTGGTGAAAAGTAAAGACATTTCCCAGTATACATCTATATATATAAAAACCTAAGCGACAGTTATGAAGGAACAACTGGAATGACCAGAATGACTGGTTGCTATGACATGCACTGACTACCAGAGGGCAGACGCTCAATGCAGGAGCTGCCCCCAGCCCCTTGCCCTGGTCGCCGATGGGGCCTGCTGGCCAACCTCCCAGCTCCTCCCCCATGACCAGCAGGTCTCAATTGCCTGATCTTGGCCAGGCCCCTGGGCTGGGCTGGGGAACTGGGGGTGGCAGTGGATGGGGTCCCTTTCCCAGGGGGCCGAGGGCTGGCTCCCTACTTGGGGCCAGTGGCCACCCTCCTGTGTTTCTCCCCCTGGCCGGCAGGCCCCAATTGGCCCACCACCCACCTGCTTTGGTGGCATTTGGCCCTTCCCCCTGGCCGGCAGGCCCCAATCGCCTGGCCAGGGCAGGGATGAGTGGCGGTGGATGCAGGCGGCGGGGGAAGGAGGAGGTGGGAAGGTGGGGAACCTGATCGGCCCTGATCGCCGGCCAGGCCTAGAGACCCCATCCATGCATGAATTTCATGCACCAGGCCTCTAGCAATTAAATAATCAGATAAATTCAAACCAAACAAATACCTCTTTCTCAAAAGCATTTTTGTGTCCTGGGTTACCATGGCAACTCAGTTTAACCAGTGTATACTCAAAAAGAACTATTCATTTTTAGTTATTCTTTTATTTCTTATTTTTAGTGTGTGTGTGTGTGTGTGTGTGGTGTGTGTGTGTGTGTGTGTGTTTACAATAAACTAAAGTCTATATTTAGAAATTCAGGTAAAAAGCACAGCAGTGCCTTTGACTATAGAAGATAAATTAGAAATATAAACTAGCAATGAGACAATTTCTTTCAAATAGCAGGAAACACGTTCTTTACTACCATTAAGTAAATCATTATTTGTGTTCATCTATTAATTTTGGATTTAAGAAGAAAAAAAAAACTTTGCTAATTATGACATCTGACCAGATAAGCCAATCAGTATATCTTAAATAATACAGCATGAAATAAAGGGCCATTTAATTTTTGATGACTTGAACTCCTTAATGACATTTCAGTTTTACATACTGTAGAATGGTTCAAAAACCTTTGCAGATTTGCTTAAAAACCCTGCTGGTATTTAGGAAACTTTTAAAAAGTAATGTTCTTATTCATTTGTTAATACACATTATTAATGTAAAATTCTTAGTCATTTACAAACAGATATTTAAATCTTGGGTGATGGAGTGATCTGTTTTAAGATCTCAGGGATGTTATTTGACTTATTTACTCCAGAGCATCATAAGTTTCCTTCCCTCCCTCCCAAGGGGAAAAAAGAAGTCTGCAGAATGGAGGCAAATTTCTGGACTAAAGAAAACTAAGATTCTTCAGGCTTGGAATATAATCCATAGTTAAAAGGAATGCCAAGTATATATATGCAACTTTTACAATTTTTATGAAACAAAAAGATGAATTTCAGCTGTCATATTCTTTCAGAATGAATGAGACATGATGAGATGTTACACACTATCATCCTATATAATAGAAGGGTAATATGCAAATTGACCCTAAAGCCACCAGAACGACTAGTTGCTACGACGCGCACTGACCACCAGGGGGCAGATACTCAATGCAGGAGCTGCCCCCCTGGTGGTCAGTGCACTCCCACAGGGGGGAGCTCTGCTCAGCCACAAGCTGGGCTGACAGCTGTGAGCCCAGCGGAGGTGGTGGGAGCCTCTCCTGCCTCCTCTGCAGTGCTAAGGATGTCCTACTGTGGGAGGAGCAGGCCTAAGCTGGCAGGTGGACATCCCCAAAGGACTCCTGGGCTGCCAGAGGGATGTCTGACTGCCAGCTTAGGCCCCATCCCCCTGGGGGCAGGCCTAAGCCACCAGGTGGAGATCCCCCGAAAAGTCCTGGACTGCGAGAGGGCGCAGGCCGGGCTAAGGGACCCCGAGTGCACGAATTTTCATGCACCAGGATTCTAGTCTATAATAAAAAACTTCAATTTTCTGCCTGAAGTTGACCTGGAAAGTGGTACAAAGTCTATAGCTGCTTTAAAAAACGGTAAGATAACAGATTTTAAAAGCCTGTAAACCACTGAAAGCACACACACACACACACACACACACACATATCTATATATTTGTCCACTGTTTTTATATCTCACTATTTCTTTGTTCAATATTCCCTTATTCCTACACAATTCCCTTTTATCCAGGACCTTTAAAGGATCAGAAAGACAAAACCATTTGCAACAAATGAACAGAAAGAAAACAATGTTGGTTTTTCGGGGGCACAGCAAAATCAGCAAGGGACAACTACGTGGAAGCGCAGCATTAAAGAATGCAGGCTCAGATCTTAGACACCGAGTGTAATCGAGAAAAGTAAATCCCTGTAATTAAGAATAAAATAGTAAAATGGCTTGTCTTCACGGGGTTCCGTGCAGTAGCTGCACGTGGAGCGGGCTTCTCCTCCAGCCCTCATTGCCCACAGCCTCCCAGGCAGCCCCACACCGAGGCTGAAAAAGGCAACCCAGCTCCACGCGCATGCACTTTGGGGCGAGCCGGCCCTCAGGTGTTCCTCCCCTCAGGCACCATCCTGCTCTCAGCGTTCCAGTTGCTAGGGCCTGTCTCCTTGACTTTTGACTGCACCTGCGGTGAGGGTGGCCTGGGTTCTTTCTTTATCGACTGCATCTGGCCAGCAGACACATCGCCTCCCTTGGCCAATATCTCGCTGCCTAAATTCCGAGGAAAAAGAAATAAGTAAAGAAGAAAATTCGGTTGTTTTGAGAAGCAGCTGATTGCCCTAAAGGATAGCAGAAGTCCAATGTTTCCAAGCACCTCTTCAGATAACACGGAGGGAAAATAACCGTCATCAAGAGGGAGGTACTGCCAGGGAGCATACCTTTAACGCTTATGTTCACAGTAATCTTTTGGGGATAAAACGGCCCGCTTTTGTAGCTCCAAAGCGTTTCCTTTTAGACTGTCAACAGAATAGTGATGTTCTAGGCACTTTGATGTTGCCCTGATAACTGAGTGCACATTTTGGGGGTCTACTGGCATCATTTCTAAACAGTACTAATTGGGACAGAAATCCTGGAAAATCTCATTACACTGAAGACCATCTTATTTTTGAATTAAATAGTTATGGCCCAACTATAGTGTTTGAAATGTAAAATAAGTCATTGTTACAGAAAGAAAACAACTCAGATACTGTGGGTCTTCAGAGGCTATCACGAAGTGGTGACTTTTTCATCTTTTGACCAAAAACTTTTTCCAAATTTATAGTGATAACATTTTGGAGGTAGAGGAAAAACAGAAGATCATTCTTACTGTTCTGTATTTACTAGCTGAAAGAGCACTGGCAGATTGAACTTTTTGCTAACATGGGAAATTTTAGAATGATTGGCATAGCATATGTATTTTGAAATTCTGCATTAATTATAAAGCTAAATTTTACCTAGATTCTCTATAGAAGTTTTGAAGAATTATTTTCTTATCTTATTTTTCTTTTATAGGGATTCTGCTTGGATTCAGTATAGTGTTCACACAGAATGATTTTCATTAAGATGTAATTTAGATTCAAATGAATTATTTTTCAACAATAATTCAAACATATTCCAAAGCTTTTCAATTCTCAACTAATAACTGTGAAAAATAGTGCTTATTATTAATTAAAATGCAAAACCACCCACAACTTCTCCGAAGACCTTTACCTCCAAAGCTCCCTAAGCTGCTGTTACGTAAGACTAAAATCCATAGAGGTATGTATATTCATCAGATATGTTATTAACTATTTTTCATAGAAAGTTCTCAATTTGCACAGCTCAGAATCACAATAATTAAAAGACATTAATAACCAGTAACTGACAATTGTTTGTTGTATGATGGTAGCATTCAATTTAATTCTACAAGTATAGTTGATTCTCATTATTTGTGGATATTGTAGGGATGAATTTACCTAACTGCTAAAATTTATTTGTAACCTTCAAATCAGTATTGTTCTGTGTTTTCTCTTTTTAACAACACTATATCATGAAGAACACTGCAGAGCAGCATACAGAGCTGCTTCTCACTCCTTGTGAAGCTGTGTGCAGGAGGGGCGTATGTGTGGTGTATATATGGTAACCCTCAGTCATTCTGGATATGCTCAGAGCAGCGAAAACACATATGTTCCCAGCTGACATATTCTGACTTTTTGTTTCAGCTCTCATATTGTAAACAACTGTACTTTCCCCAGTCTCTTTAGTGCCATGTTTTTTGAATATTTGTGCTTCTTGTTGGTGATTTTGCTGCCTAAAATATCCCCCAGGCACAATGCTAAAGTGCTCTCTAGTCTTCTTAAGCATAAGAAGGCTGTGATGTGCTTTATAGATAAAAATATGTTAGATGAGCTTCCTTTAGGCATGAGTTACAGTGTTGTTGCCTATGAGTTCAATGTTAATGAATCAATAATATATGTTAAATAAAGTGTCTTTAAAATAGAAAAACATATAAAACAATATTATGTATTGATTAGTTGTTGCTAATGTTGAGAGGCTTGCAGGAATCTAATCCTATTTTCCCTAGAAGCTATGGCTCTGTTGGATAATTCAGTGTTCACTGACACATTATAGAACAGTTTGGCTATAAATAACATGAATTAACTATTTATAAGCACAGGACTAGGAACTGGGGATATAGTGAGTAGAATAGGCCTTGTGAATCCTCTTCATTAGTTACTCTCTGGTGAGATCAAATAATTACATATGTAAATGTAAAATTGCCCTGTGATAAATGCTGCGAAGTAAATATGAGCCACTTTTATAACTATAACTTTATATAATACCCTTAATCTTCTTTTTCCCTATATAGTATCTATTGACTTGATAAAATTGTCATATCCCTCTTCTTTCCCATATTTTTGTTTCCTCTACCACCTGATTTTGGCTGATTGTATTAATTATTTTAATGTCAATTTATACTTTTAAAATGTGCTTAGTCTATAACTTGATTTACAGTGTTAAATTATTACCTTTTGATCCATGGCTATTAAAGATGTTTAAATCAACACACCTATACTACCACCAATTTCCTTTTCCACTTGCCCTACCAACTTTTATTATATCATTTCTACATTATCATTTCTACATTTTTATAATTTTCTACTTTTACAAAATGTTCTGTAATAGTAATACCCACAGTTATGTAGATTCACTGCTTACTACCAGATCTTTTGTTGTAGTTTTTCCATTCATCTTTCGATTGAAATTTATGCCCCAGTATAAAGTTTCTCATTATTGACATTTTGGGGCAGAATCATTTTTTTCAGTAGGAGGTGGCTCTTCTGCTTTTGGTACCTTGGAAATTCTATGACCTTGACTATTATTAATCCTATTCTCCAAAGGCTCTTGGCAGAGTGCTTTGCACACAGTAAGAGTTCCAAATATTTGTTGAATGGGTGAATTAATATTTAAAATAACTGAAATGTAATTTATAAAAATGAATACTCAAACACAAATAAAATTTTGAAATAAATATCTACAATTTGCATGCAGTTCTAAATGCCATAGGGGATTAATGACATGATTGATCTAGTCCCTGCATTTCAGGACCTTTCAAGACCATTAATTAAGCTTTAAAGATGAAATACACACAAAAAGAACCTTAAGTAGCCATACAAAGTGGCATAGAATTAATGTCCAATTAATAGTAGAGACAGTATAAGTTAATAGATGTGAGAAAGTACCTGAGTAAGAATTCTGCTTGAACTAAGTCTGGAGTGATTAGTAAAAGTGGAATGAAATGTGTTTATTTATAGAGGACACCTGTGTAGTTTTTGGTGGCCAAGGAGAGTCCATTGGAAAAGTAGACATTTAATATATCAGAAAAAAGCAGTCATGGGGAAATGTGTCAAAAATAAAGAAGTATGGAATTGAGAAGACATATTATTTTCATTAGGAAGATTTTCCTAAATACCTCTTTGCTCTTCCCCTAGTCAGAGTGCCTTCAGTTATGCTTCCATAGTATCCCATCCTTTACCCCTATTGAGCAATTATCATTTGCTAGTATAATTGTTTACCTGCCTAGTTTCTATACTAAATTGTAAGATCTTTGATTGTAGGATAGTTCTGTGTGATTATACCCTCGGCACTATGTGTACACTTGGCACATGGTAGGTGTTAATTGATTGTTGAGCTAACAAGAACAGTAAGTGTGGGTTGTATTAATCAAAAAGATGGATTGAATAAGGTTTAAGGTAAATTTCAAAAGAAGAAAATTTTTCAATTTGGTTAGTAAGAGAAAATATTCCACACAGTTTTATCAACATGAGAAATAAAGTTATAAATGAGCAGCATGCCCTTTGTGATTGTCAGTAATATTCGGAGTACCTAAGGGTTTTCATTGGAACTTAACAAGTCATCACACAACAAGGTTAGGAGAAATGGAT
>NW_005355410.1:1337795-1340900 GCF_000412655.1 Myotis brandtii | reverse complement strand
AACTAAGAAATCTGAATTGTCATTAATAAGATGCAGATACTTTGATGAAAACACTATAAAGCTATGTCAGAAAAATCAAGGGGAAATTTAAGTTGATGTAGACTAGGATGATGGCAGTGAATATCAAAAGGGAAAATCTGGGGTTTCTTGAGCACTTAACTATGAGAGAAGGTTAAAATGCAATAGCCTGTGTGAGAGTACCTGATAAACTGTAAAACCACTCTATAGCTCTAAATGTCATAATACTTGTAATATTTCTCATTTGGCCCACAATTATTTACTGACTTGCAACAACCTGAAATTATGTAAAATGCCCTAGAATGGATGTCTAGGGATATGAATTTTGGTCTTAGCTCCACCCCCATTGTGATATATGGCTTTAGTAAGTCATTTAGTCCAGTGGTCACCAACCGGTGGTCCGTGAGGTCTGAAAGGTTGGTGACCGCCGATTCATCTTTATATTCTGAAAGAGCAGAACTTAATTAGATCACTGATTTTTAATCCTTGTATCGACTCTAAACCAAACAATGATGGTACACAAATCCATAAGAACAATAGTTTACTTCCTCAGTGATTCTCATGGTGGAAAAGGAGAGAGGGCATACCTTTGATGGGCTCATCTGCAGCCTCAACATGACTGAGAAAAGAATCTGTGAACTTGAAGATAGACCAATTAAAAATTCTCAACTGTTTTGAAATGCAAAAAAATAAAAAGAATGAAAACAAACAAACAAACAAACAAAAAATGGAAGAATACTCAAGGCTTATAGGAAAATTAAAAAAGGTATAACATATGTATAATGGCAATACCAGAGGAGATAAAAAAAAGTGAAGAGAGCAGAAGAAATATTTGAAGTAATAATGGCTGAAAATTTTCCAAAATTAATGACAGACAAGCTACAGATCCAGAAAACTCATGAAATGCCTACCAGGATAAATAACAAAACAAAACAAAAAACACATAGACATACTACACTCAAGCTGCAGAGAACTATAGACAAAGAAAAAATCTTGAAAGAAGCTGGGTATGGAGGGTGAATATCCAATTACATTGGATTTCTTGTCAGAAACCATGCAAACAGAAAAAGAGTAGAGTGAAATATTTAAAGTGTTGAAAGAAAAAAACTCCACCAAACTAGAATCTATAAACAGTGAAATAATCCTTGAAAAATGAAGGAGAAATATAGACCTTCTCAAACAAATGCTGTGAGAATTTGTTGCCAGTAGACCTGCAAGAAATGTTTAAAAGAAGCTTTTTTATGTTAAAGTAAGTTCAGTCTCAGGATTCAGTGCACGCCCCCCCCCCCCCCCCCCCCCCCCACACACACATGACGGGAAATAATATAGGTCAAAACAGCTTCCTAAATAAAGGAAGCATACAAGAGAAGGAGTAAATGAGGAAAAATGAAAACTTTTACTTTTTTGCCCAGCCGGCATGGCTCAGTGGTTGAGCATCGACCTATGAACCAGGAAGTCAGGGTTTGATTCCTGGTCAGGGCATATGCCTGGGTTTTGGGCTTGATCCCCAATTTGGGGTGTGCAAAAGACAACTAATCAATGACTCTCATCATTAATGTTTCTATCTCTCTCCCTCTTCCTTCCTCTCTAAAATCAATAAAAATAAAAAATAAAAACCCCAAAAAACTGTTACTTTTAAAATTCTTACTTGACCTCATAATTAACTGTTTGTTCTAAGCAATAAGAGCAACAATGTATTGGATGATTTTAACATACGGATAAATGAGATGAATTACAGCAATGTTACCAGTGTAATGATTGGGAGAGAGGAATTGAGAAGAATCTGTTAAAAAATTACCTGCAGCCAAGCTGGTGTGGCTCAGGGGTTGAGCATTAACCCATGAATCAGGAGGTTATGGTATAATTCCCAGTCAGGGCACATCCCTGGGTTCTGGCTTGATCCCCAGAACGGGGCATACCAGAGGCAGCCAATCAATGATTCTCTCTCATCATTGATGTTTCTATCTCTCCCTCTCCCTTCCTCTCTCCAAAATCAATAAAAATCATATTTAAGGGATAAAAAAAAACCCTGCGATACTCATTAAGTAGGATAGTGTTATTTGAAAGTGGAATTACATTAGTTATAAATGTATATTGCAAGAGGAATCTTGTAAACAAAACAAAACAAAACCAAACCTCATCACCAGTAAACTCTAGGGCAACCACTTAAGAGTATTAAAAGAAAGAGAGAGAGATTTCCAAAGTGGTGGCGGTTTACATGGAAGCTACACTGACACTCTCCCAGGACCAAACTGTAATTACAACTAAAATATTATCCTGAATAATTAACTGAAGACTAGCTGGAGAGAACCCTTAAAACCAAGGATGTAAAGTGGAGACCACAAAGAGACTGGTAGGAAGTGCAGAGGCACAAGATGGTTGGCCAGGCTTTCATAGGCACGCAGCTGAAGTTCTGGAGAGATATCTCAGCTGTGGGGTGTTCCCACTGAGAACTCTAAGGTTTAAACCTTAAACTGGGCTCCCCAGCCAAAAGCACCAGAACTGAGAAAAGTGACCACATAACATCTGGTTTTGAAAAGCCCCAGATCTGCCAGAGAGAGACAGCTGGAAAGGCAGGCACATTCTTAAAGAGCCAACACACAAAATTTTGTGTACAGCCACTCACCTTGGGCTACTGCAGAAGGAGGGCAAAGTTGACTAGAGCTATGTGAGAGTACAAGGTTGGGGGCTCTGAGGTTAGAGCTCAGAAGACAGCCACTCGGTATTCTGCATAGGACATCTTTCTCAGGCAGACCTTTACCATCCAGGCAATTTTTGCCAGAGGTGGTGGAAAAGAAATTGTCCTACCCCATTGGAAAACCTCTTGCACTATCCTGCAGAAGCTCAGACTCATTAAGAGATTGAGAATAACAATCACCCTTCAGTCAGAGGCAGATATATGGAGGCTTTGAGTATTTTTATTTATTTATTTATTTATTTATTTATTTATTTATTTAATGGTTTTATTGCTTAAAGTATTACAAAGAGTATTACACATGTCTCCTTTTTTTCCCCGCCCTTAACAATCCCCTGGCCTCCCCTACCCCCCAGTATCTTATGTCCATTGGTTATGCTTATATGCATGCA
>NW_005355410.1:1326334-1328572 GCF_000412655.1 Myotis brandtii | reverse complement strand
AGCAGCTCCTCTGGTGGGTGCTGTTCACAGTTGTGGTGGCTCCTCTGGCTGGTGGGGGGAGGCTTCACACACAGTTGCTGCTCCTCAGACAGAGGGTATGCTGATCATGAGGCTGCTGTTCCTTGGATGGGGGCGGGCTACACATGCAGCTGCTACTCCTTGAACTGGGGCAGACTGCTCATGTGGCTGCTG
Source organism: Myotis brandtii (assembly GCF_000412655.1). NCBI lineage: Eukaryota > Metazoa > Chordata > Mammalia > Chiroptera > Vespertilionidae > Myotis > Myotis brandtii. The sequence goes on along the minus strand of NW_005355410.1, from coordinate 1,328,380 downwards.
ATCCTTGGATGGGTTCTGGCTGCATGCTGCTGTTGTTCCTCTGATGTGGTGGGCTGCTTATGGGGCTACTGCTCCTAGGACTTGGACAGGTTTATTGTGAGTCTGTTGCTCCTCGGACGGGGGTGGGCTGCTTGCAAGGCTGCTGCTCTTTGGACGGGAGTGAGCTGCACGCGTGGCTGCTCCTCCTTGGATGGGGACGTGCCACTCACCCAGCTGCTGCTCGTCAGACAGGTGCAGGCTGTTTTGGCTCTGCTCCTCGGACTGGTGTGTGCTGTGCAGGGCTGCCACTCCTCAGACATGGGCGGTCTGCTTGTGTGGCTGCTGCTCCTCAGACCAGGGTGGGCTGCTGCTGTTCCTCAAATGGGGCTGGGCCACTTGCAGAACTGCTGCTCCTTGGATTCGGCAGGCTGCTCGTGTGGCTGCTGTTGCTTGGACGAGGCCAAGATGCTTGTGCAGCTGCTGCTCCTCGGACTAGTGCAGGGTGTGTGCAGTTGCTGCTCCTCGGATGGGGGCAGGCTGCGCAGGGCTTCTGCTCCTCAGATGTAGGAAGACTGCTCGTGCAGCTGCTGCTCCTCGGAAAGGTCGGACTGCTCGCGTGGTTGCTCCTCCTCGAACAGGGAAGCGGGCCGCTCACACAGATGCTGCTCCTTGGACAGGGGCAGGCCACATGAGGCTGCTGCTCTTAGGCTCGAGGCAGGCTGCTCACGGGGCTGGAGCTCCCTGGACAAGAGCATGCCGCTCAAGTATCTGCTGCTCACGTGGTTGAAAAAATAATGTGAAAAGAGGTAGTAAATAAAGGAACAAACAAAAAAAGGAGAACAAAGAAAAAAGCAAAAAAAAAAAGCTAACAAAATAATAATAAAAAAGAAAAAATGAAAAATTGAAATGTCATTCCTTTGGCTGGCTTAAGATCCCAGTTTTCTGGAATGTCTGTGATTTTTTGTTGTTGTTGTTGTTGTTGTCGTTGCTGGGACTGTGGAGGCTTTGAGTCTTTGCTGGATATGCTTCTGGACACAGTGCTAGGAAAAACAGATGTTGGTACATATCTTGTTCCTTTCTAAAGGCAGCCAGCCCCAGCAGAGGGAGCCACAAGCTGCGGATTACTGATGCCTCCAAACAGGGTACTCAGGGCCAGTCACAAACAGTGTCTGACATTGTCTTGCACCAGATACATTCCCAAAAGACTAGATATAGCAGATCTACCTAATACATAGAAACAAACGCAAAAAGGAGACCAAAAGAATAAGCCTCAAATGTAAGAACAAGAGAATTATCCTGAAGAACTAAATGAAATGGAGATAAGAAATTTATCAGATATAAAGTTTAGAATAATGATTATAAAAATGATCAATAGCATAAGAGATATATAGAAACTATGAAAAATGACCAGTGAGGAATGAAGAATGACATAGCAGTGATAAAGAACACATTGAAATGAATAAACAGCAGCTTAGGGGACACCAAGGATCACATCAGTGAGTTAAAAGACAGAGTAGAAAAATATCATTCAATTAGGAAAACAAATAAAAAAAACCAAAACAGATCATATCAAGAATCTTCTCATATCACAGTGGAATGAAATTAGAAATCAATTACAGTAAAAACACCCCAAAACATTCAAAAACATGGAGGCTAAATAGCATGTTATTAAACAACTAGAGGCCCGGTGCACAGATTTGTGCACATTGAAAGGAAATTAATTAGAAGGTGGCCGGCTGGACGGGACTGGGCAAGATGAGCCAGACATGCCCTGGAGCCAACCTCCCATGATCCCTCCCCAGCCAGCTGCAACTGAAGTGGCACCGGGGCTCAAAGGCATCTGCAGAGTGAGTGCGGTCCCTCTAGCAGGTGGAGTTCCTTGGCCTGGCCTGTGGGGATCAGGCCAAAACCAGCAGTCTGACATCCCCCGAGGGGTCCCAGAGTGAGAAAGGGCACTCTGCAAAGTTGCTGTCACTCGGCAGCTCCTGCATTGGGTGTCTTCCCCCTGGTGGTCAGTGCGCATCATAGCTACCGGCTGGTTGGCTGGTGACTTAGCCATACATATAT
>NW_005355410.1:1315555-1326237 GCF_000412655.1 Myotis brandtii | reverse complement strand
TATATATGAATGGATTACCAACAAGATCAAGAAAGATTTCAAAAACTTCCTGGAAACAAATGAAAATGAACCCACAACAATCCAAAATCCCTGAGACACAGCAAAAGCAGTCCTAAGAGGGGAAGTTCATAGCACTACAGGCATACCACAGAAAATAAAAATCAGCAATAAAATATTTAACCCTACAACTTAAAGAACTAGAAAGAGAACAACAAGAAAAGCACAAAGTAAGTAGAAGGAAGGAGATAATAAAGATTACAGCAGAAATAAATAAACATAGAGACTAAAAAACAATAAAAACAATCAATGAAACCAAGGGCTGGTTCTTTGAAAGGATAAATAAAATTGATGAACCATTAGCCAGACTCCTCAAGACACAAAGAGGAGACCCAAATAAATAAAATCAGAAATGAAAGTGGAGAAGTAACCACTGACACCACAGAAATACAAAGGATTGTAAGAAAATATGATGAACAACTATATGCCAACAAGCTGGACAATGTGGATGAAATGGATGAATTCCTAGAAAAATACAACCTCTCAAAACTGAATCCAGAGGAATCAGAAAACCTGAATAGGCCAATAACAACTGATGAAATAGAAGTAGTAATCAAAACCTCCCACCAAACAAAGCCCAGGTCCAGATGGCTTCACAGGGGAGTTATACCAAACATTGAAAGAAGAACTAACACCTAGACTCCTCAAACTATTTTAGAAAATCCAAGAGGAAGGAACACTTCCAAACTCTTTTTATGAGGCCATTTTCACCCTAATACCAAAACCAGGTAAAGACAACACAAGAAAGAGAATTACAGGCCAATATCCCTGGTGAACAGAGATGCTAAAATCCTCAACAAAATATTAGCAAATCAGATCCAGGATTATATTAAGAATATCATACACCATGACCAAGTGGGGTTTATTCCAGGGATGCAAGGCTGGTACAATATTCACAAGTCAATAAGCATGATGCATCATATAAATAAATTGAAAGACAAAAATCACATGATCATATCAATAGATGCAGAAAAGCATTTGACAAAATCGAACACCCATTTTTGATAAAAACTCTCAGAGGTAGCATATCTTAACATGATAAAGGCCATATATGACAAACCTACATCCAATATCATAATCAATGTGCAAAAACTAAAACCATTTCCATAAGTACAGGAACAAGACAGGGATGTCTGCTTTCACTACTCTTGTTCAATATACTACTGGAAGTCCTAGGCACAGTGATCAGACAAGAAGAAAACATAAAAGACATCCAAATTGGAAAGGAGGAAGTAAAACTCATTAGTTGCAGATGACATGATATTGTACATAGAAAACCCTAATGACTCCATCAAAAAACTACTAGATTTAATAAATTAATTTGGCAATGTAGCAGGATACAAAATCAATACCCAAAAAACAATGGCTTTTTATACACCAACTAGAGGCCTAGCACATGAAATCGTGTGTGAGTAGGGTCCCTAGGCCTAGCTTGCGATCAGGGCCATGTGCACTACCCTGCAATGCTTGCTGCCCCGTGACGCTCCCTGCCGCCGCCCCATTATGCTCCTCGATGCTCCCCACCCGTGATGTTCCTTGATGCTCCCCGCCCCATGATGCTCGCCTCTGCCACCCCGTGATGCTTTGCTAAGCTCCCTGCCCCACGATGCTCTGTGACGCTCCCCGCCGCCACCCTGCAATGCCCCTCGATGCTCCCTGCCCTGCAAAGCTCTGCGACACTCGCCTCGACCGTACTGCGATGCTCTGCAAAGCTCCCCACCCCATGATGCTCCATGACACTCCCTGCCACTGCCCCATGACACTCCTTGACACTCCCCACCCTGCGATGCTCCACGACGCTTGCTGCCACAGCCATCCTGTGATGTTCACCGCCACTTGCTGCTGGACGCTCACTGCTGCTTGCAGCCTGCCACCCGCCGCCTGCCACCCATCACTGCTCAACAGTCCCTAGTCCTGCCCTGCTGCCACTCCACTCCCCGTTTGCCATGGTTCCCCATTCACCATGCTGTGATCAGAGCCTGTGGAGCGGGGGGAGGGACCGAGAGGTGGTCAATGAACCTCATGGTGACTGGTCGAGTGGTTGTTCTGGTCGTTACGCTTATGGTCCTGGCCTTTTATTATATAGGATAATGAATTCTCAGAAAGAGAAACAAAAAAAATAATCCCATTTACTTTTGCAACAAAAAAATTAATATACTTAGTAATAAACTTAACCAAAGAGGCAAAAATCCTGTACTAGAAAAACTACAGGATGTTGAAAAAAGAAATAGGAGAAGACATAAACAAGTGGAAGTATTTACTGTGTTCATGGATTGGTAGAATCAACATCATTAAAATGTCCACACTACCCAAGGCAATCTACATATTCAATGCAATCCCTATCAAAATACCAACTGCATGTTTCACAGAGCTAGAAGAAATACTCCATAAATTTATATGAGGAATAAAAAACGACCCCAAATAGCTGAAGCAATTTTGAGAAAGAAAAACAAAGTTGGAGGAATCACAATACCAGATTTCAAGTTATACTACCAAGCCACCACAATCAAAACAGCCTGGACAAGAACAGGCATATAGATCAATGGAACAGAACAGAGAACCCAGAAACAAACCCAAAACATTACGCTCAATTAACATTTGACAAAGGAGGCAAGAGCATATAATGGAGTAAAGACACTCTCTTCAATAAATGGTGTTGCGAAAATTGGACAGGTACATGCAAAAAAAAAAAAATGAAACTAGACCAACAACTTACACCATACACAAGAATAAACTCAAAATGGATAAAGGACTTAAATGTAAGTCGTGAAACCATAAAGATCCTGGAAGAAAACTTAGGTAGGAAAATCTCAGACATCTCTCATAGCAATATGTTTACAGATACATCTCCTAAGGCAAAGGAAACTAAGGGGAAAATAAACAAATGGGACCACATCAAAAGCTTCAGCACAGCAAAAGAAATCATCACTGAAATGAAAAGAGATCCCACTGTATGGGAGAACATATTTGGCAATGATATATCTGATAAAGGGTTAATATCCAAAATATATAAGGAACTCATACAACTTATCAAAAGGAAGACAAACAATACAATTTAAAAAATGGGCAAAGGACCTAAATAGACACTTCTCCAAATAGGACATACAGATAGACAAGAGACATATGAAAAAATGTTCAAAGTCACTAGTCATCAGAGAGATGCAAATTAAAACAACAATGAGTTATCACCTCACACCTGTTAGAATGGATACCATCAACAAATCAACAAATGACAAGTGATGGTGAGTGTGTGGAGAAAAGGGAATCCTAGTACACTGTTGGTAGGAATGCAGACTGGTGCAACCATTATGGAAAACAGTATGGAGTTTCCTCAAAAAACTAAATATGGAGCTGCCATTTCACCCAGTGATTCCACTTCTGGGAATATATACTAAGAAACCTGAAATTCCAACCAGAAAGAATGTATGCACCCCTATGTTCACAGCATCACAATTTACAATAGCTACGATCTGGAAACAGCCCAAGTGCCCATCAATAGATGAGTGTATAACAAAGTTGTGGTACATTTGTACCATGGAATATTATACAGTAGTAAAAAAGAAGACTCTCTTACCCTTTGATTCAGCATGAGGGACCTAGAGAGTATCATGGTAAGTAAAACAAGTCAGTCAGAGAAAGACAAGAATCACATGATTGAACTCATATGTGGAATCTAAGTAACAAAATAAACTGATGAATGGAGTGGATCCAGAGACACAGAAGCATGGAACCGAGTGAAGAATCTCAGAGGGAAGGTGGTAGAGGGTGGGTACTTGGGAGGTAATCAACCAAAGACCTTGTAAGTATCGTATATAATAAAAGCCCAGCAACTAAATGGTGGAACAACCAGAATGACCAGTTGACCATTAGCTATGATGCGCACTGGCCACCAGGGGGAAGACACTCAACACAGGAGCTTCCCTCTGGTGGTCAGTGCGCTACCACAGTAGGAGCACTGCTCAGCTGACTGGGATGAGTGGCTCCTCCCACTGTGTACTCCAGGCTCACGGGCAGGCATCTGGGCTGCGATTGTTACCTCCTTGCCCCAGGCCCCTTCTCCTCACTCTCTGACACCTCGTCCAGATGCCCACAGACCATGCAGCACCGCCGCCGGGCTCGCAGTGCTAACCCCAGAGGCTGGGAGGCAGGTTTATGGCCGTGGCGGGACTGAGGCCTACTTTGCTGCCTCTCAGTGCTTTGTCCCTGGGCCTGGACCCAACCAGGTCCCCTGGAGAGGTGAGTGCTTGGCTCCATGGAAGATGCCAGACCAGGGAGCAACTGCTCAGAGGGCTGGTCCACAGCTGCTTGGCTGACTGGGATGAGCAGCGCTCCCACAGTGGGCTGATACCTGCAGGCCATACCCCCCCACCAGTGCAAAAATCTCATGCACTGGGCCTCTAGTATATGCATGATCCATGGACACAGACAATAGGGTGCTGAAGGCCTGGTGCAGTGGGGAGGGGGGGGTTTGAAGGGGATCAATGGGGGGAAAAGGGAACATATTTAATACTTTTAACAATAAAGAATTATTTTTTTAAAAAAGCATTAAAGGCATATGAAAAACTGAAAAACAAAAACAAGAAAAAGCACAGGACAGCTTAAGGGAGCTGGGGGACAACATGAAATGTAACAATATTTATAACATAAGAGTCCCAGAAGGTGAAGAAAGTGAGCAAGGAATACAGACCTATACCTTTTACTAAAATGGCAGTAAATAAGAACCTATCAATAATAACCCTAAATGTAAATGGATTACATGCTCCAATCAAAAGACATAGCTAATGAATAAGAAAATATGACCCAAATATATGGTGTCTACAAGAGACCTACCTCAGAACAAAAGATTCACACAGGATGAGAGTGAAGGGATAGAAAAAAATATTTCAATGGAAATGGAAGTGAAAAAAACTGGGGTAGCAATACTCATATCTGACAAAATAGACTTCAAAATGAAGGCCAAAAGAGGAGATAATAAAGGTAACTATAATAGTAAAGACATCAATCCACCAAGAGGATATAACCTTGTTAAACATATATGCATCCAATTTAGGAGCACCTAAATATATAAAAATAACTTCTAGAGGACTTTAAGGGAGAGATTGACAGCAATACAGTCATAGTAGGGGAGTTTAACACCCCACTTACTTCACTAAATAGTTCTTCCAGACAAAAAATCAATAAGGAAACAGTGATTCTAAATGACAGACTAGATTAGATAATTTTAATTGCCATTTACAGAATATTTCCCCTCAAAGTTGCAGAATATACACTTTTTTCTCAAGTATCTGGGGGTCATTTTCAATGATAGACCACATGTTAGGACACAAAACAAGTGTCTACAAGTTCAATAAAATCGAAACCTTATGAAGCATCTTCTTGGATAACAATGGCATGAATTAAGAAATCAATTACAGTAGAAACACTCAAAACCTTTCAAATACATGGAGCTAAATAGCATATTATTAAACAATGAATGGGTTAACAATGAGATCAAGAAAAAAAATTTAAAACTTCCTGGAAACAAATGAAAATGAGCACACAACAACCCAAAATCTATGGGACACAGCTAAAGCAGTCTTGAGAGGGAAGTTCATAGCACTACAGGCTTACATCAAGAAACAAGAGAAAGCTCAAATAAATAATTTAACCCTACAACTTAAAGAATTAGAAAGAGAACAACAAGAAAAGCCCAAAGTAGAATGAATGAAATAATGAATATCAGAGCAGAAATAAATGATGTAGAGACTAAAAAATAAAAATGATCAGTGAAAACAAGAACTGGTTCTTTGAAAAGATAAATAAGATTGATGAACCTTAAGCCAGACTCATCAGAAACAAATTAAGAGGACCCAAATAAACAAAAACAGAAATGATAGAGATGAAGGAAAAACTGATAGCACAGAAATACTAAGGAATGTAAGGAAATACTGTGAACAAATATATGCCAACAAGCTGGACAAGAGGATGAAATGGACAAAATCCTGGAAAAATTCAATCTTCCAAAATTGAATCAGGAAGAATCAGACAACCTCAATAGGCCAATAACAATTGATAAAAATGAAGCAGTAATAAAAATAATAAAAATCTCCCAACAAACAAAAGCCCTGATCCAGATGGCTTCACAGGTGAGTTTTACCAAATATTCAAAGAAGAATTAACACCTATTCTCCTCAAACTTGGTCCAAAAAGTCCAAGAGGAAGTAATACTTCAAAACTTTTTTTTAATAAAGAGGCCAGCATTATCCTAATCCCCAATCCAGACATTATTTAAAAAGAGAATTACAGGCCAATATCGCTGATGAATGCAGATGCTAAAAATCTCAACAAAATGTTAGAAAATTGGACCTACCAAAATACTAAAAAGATCAGACATCATGACCAAATAGGATTTATTTTGGGGATACAAGGGTAGTACAATATCTGCAAAACAATAAATGTGACACATCACATAAACAAATTGAAAGACAAAAATCACATGATCATATCAATAGATAAAGAAAAAACATTTGACAAAATCCAACACCCATTTTTGATAAAAACTCTCAGCACAGTGGGAGAAGAGGGGTCATACCTCAACATAATAAAGGCCATATATGACAAACTTACAGTCAACATCATACTCAATGGGAAAAAACTAAAACCATTTCTCCTAAGAACAGTAACAAGACAGGAATGTCTTCTGTCACCACTCTTATTTAACATAGTATTAGAAGTCTTAACCATAGTGATCAAGCAAGAAGAAAACATAAAAGGCATCCAAATTGGAAAGGAGGATGTAAAACTGTCATTATGTGCAGATAACATGATATTGTACATAGAAAACTCTAAAGACTCCACCAAAAAACTACTAGATTTAATAAATGAATTCAGCAAGGTAGCAGGATCCAAAATTAACACCCAGATATTGCATTTTTACACACCAATAATGAATTCTTAGAAAGAGAAACTAAAAAAAAAAATCCTATTTACCACTTCAGCAAGATTTAAGATACTTAGAAATAAACTTAACCAAGTAGAAAAATGTCCTGTACTTAGAAAACTCCAGGAAGTTGAAAAAAGAGATAGAGGGAGATATAAACAAGTGGAAGAATATACCATGTTCATGGATTGGTGGATTTAACATCATAAATATGTCCATACTACCCTAAGCAATCTATAGATTCAATGGAATCCCTATCAAAATACCAAAGGCATATTTCACAGATCTAGATCAAATACTCCAAAAAATGTATATGGAACCAAAAAAAGACCCTCAATAGCTGCAATAATCTTGAGAAAGAAGATCAAGCTTGAAAGGATCGCAATACCAGATATCAAGTTATACTACAAAGCCATTGTAATGAAAACAGAACAGGCATATAGATCAATGGAACAGAATACAGAACACAGACATAAGCCCAAGCTATCATGCTCAATTAATATTTGATAGAAGAGGTAGGAACATGTAATGGAGTAAGACAGTCTCCTCAGTAAATGGTGTTGGGAAAATTAGACAGTACAAGCAAAAAAAAAAAAATAGAAAGAAAGAAAGAAAAAAAGAAAAGAAACTAGACCACCAATTTAATTTACACCATACACAAGAATAAACTCAAAATGGATAAAAGACTTAAATGTAAGTTAGGAAACCATAAACATCTTAGAAGAAAGCATAGGCAGCAAAATCTTAGACATTGCTTGTAGCAATATTTGCAGATATATCTCCTAGGACAAGGGAAACAAAGGAGAAAGTAAATAGATGGGACTACTTCAAAATAAAAAGCTTCTGCACAACAAAAGAAACCATCAACAAAATGAAAAGGGAGTCCATTTTATGGAAGAATATATTTGCCAATGATACATCTGATTAGTGGGTAATATTCAAAGTACGTAAGAAACTCATACAACTTAACAAAAAACAAACAATTCAATTAAAAAATGGGCAAAGGACCTAAATAGACACTTCTCCAAAGTGGACATACAGAAGCCCAAGAGACATATGGAAAAATGCTCAAAGTCACTAATTATTAGAGAGACACAAATTAAAATGACAGTGAGGTATCACCTCACAACTGTCAGAATAGTTTCCATCACAAATCCACAAATGACAAGTGCTGGTGAGGATGTGGAGAAAAGGGAACCCTAGTACACTGCTGGTGGGAATGCAGACTGGTGTAGCCACTATGAAAAACAGTATGGAGTTTCCTCAAAAAATTAAATATGGAGCTGCCATTTGACCCAGTGATTACACTTCCAGGAATATATCCTAAGAAACCTGAAACACCAATCAGAAAGAATATATGCACCCCTATGTTCATAGCTTCACAATTCACAATAACTAAAATCTGGAAACAGCCCAAATGTCCTTCAGTAGATGAATGGTTAAAAAAAGCTGTGATTCATTTACACCGTGGAATGTTATGCAGCAGTTAACAGAAGGATCTATTACCTTTTGAGAAAGCATGGAGGGACCTGGAGAGTATTATGCTAAGTGAAATAAGCCAATCAGAAAAAGACAAGTATCACATGATCTCACTCATATGTGGAATCTAAAGAACAAAATAGACCCAGAGACATAGAAGCATGGAAGAGACTGTCAAATCTAAGAGGGAAGGCAGAGGTGAGTGTTTGGGTGGGAAGTGATTAAACAAGGAACTTAAATGCATATATGCATAACCCATGGACACAGACAATAATGTGGTGAAGGCCTGGGGCAGTCTCAGGTTTGGGCTAGAAGGGGTCAATGGGGAAAAAGAGGGATATCTGTAATACTTTCAACAAGAAATATGAATTTAAAAAGAAAAAATAAATGCATAAAAATTTTAAAAGGAGAGAGAAATAGAGAAATAGAGAGAGAGAGAGAGAGAGAGAGAGAGAGAGAGAAGAGAGACAGAGAGGATGGTACCAGCCCATGATAATTCTGTTTAGTATTTTAGAGGTTTTTAAAAGTATCACTGAATTTGTTGATTCATAGAATATGTTCTGAAATATAGCACAATTTTGAATATTTTAAAAGAAATATAATTGATATGCCAAGAGAGAAACTGAGGAACTGAAGGAGAGAAGCTGAATCATAAATTAAAACCAGAAGAGGTAGAAGATTTAAAACCTGAAGAGGTAGAAAAATAAGGAAAGGTTTTTTTAAAGAGAGAATGCAAAACAACTACAATGAATAAAACTTTACAAATGTGGCAGATATTAAACCTCTAATGTCAATAATTCATTAAAATGTGAATGGTCTAAATACAGCTATTAAAAGACAAAAACTGTCAGAAGAGATACAAAAACAAGACCTACCTCTATGTTGTCTATAAGAAACTTTCTTTAAATATAAAAACATAGATAGAGTAAAGGTAAAAGGATAGAGAAAATATACCATACTAACACTTATCAAAATAAAACTAGAGTTGATATATTAATTTCAGAGCAGACTTGAGAACAAGAAAAATTATTAGGGATAAATAGGGATCAATTATCCAAGAAGACATAATAATTCATAACTTATATGTACCTAAAGGAGATAATGAAAATATTTCTGGCAAAAACTGCTGGTTTTGTAAGGAGAAATAGAGAAATCCATTATTATAGTTGTAGACTTCCACACCTCTCTGTCAGTAATTGACAGATCCAATGGGTAGAAAATCAATCAGGATATAGATGAACTGAATAGAACCATCAATCAACTGGATCCAATTGCCATTTATAGAATACTTCATTTAACAGCAGAAAATGCATTCTTCTCAAGCTCACATGGGACATTCACCAAGACAGACCACTTTCTGAGTGATAAAGGAGCATAAATCAAATAATATCTTCTCTGAGAACACAATGGGATTAAACTAAAAATAACAAAAGATATCTGAAAATCCCAAAATATTTGGAGATTAAACAATTCACTTAACAAGCACTTGGGTCAAACAAGTAAGAATAGTTTTCAATGTTTTGAACTGAATGAAAATGAAAACACAACAAAATTTGTGGCATGAAGCAAAAGCAGGGCTTAGAGGTTATGTATACTGTTGAATGGATATATTAGGACAAGAAGATTGATCTAAAATAATTTGAAAAGAAGAACAATATAAAACTAGAGCAAGCAGAAGAAAATAAATAATAAAAATTAGAGCAGAGTTCAACAAAAATTGAAAAAAAAAAAAAAGAAATTCAACTGAAAAAAAAAATCAGTAAAACCAAAAGCTGGTTCTATAAAAAGATTAGTAAAATAATAAAACTTTAACCAAGCTAACCAAGAAAAAGAGAGAAAAATAAAATTACTAATACCAGAAATGAAATGGGTTTATCACTTCAATTCCATGGACATTAAAAAGAAAATAAAAGAATACTATGAACAATTCTAGGTCCACACATTTGGCAACTTAGAAAAAAATGGAAAAATTCTTTGAAAGACATAAACTACCAAAATTCACACAAGGAGAATAAAACAATCCTATATAATAAAAGACTAATGTGCAAATAGATTGAACAGTGGAACAACCAGTTTCTATGACATGCACTGACCACCCAGGGGGCTGACGCTCAATATAGGAGATGCCCCCTGGTGGTCAGTGCACTCCCACAGTGGGAGTGCTGCTCAGCCAGAAGCCCTGAGCTGGACTCTTGGCTGGCAAGTGCAGTGGCAGTGGCAGGAGCCT
>NW_005355410.1:1311312-1315426 GCF_000412655.1 Myotis brandtii | reverse complement strand
CGCCCCCCCCCCCCCCCCGCTGAGTGCATGAATTTTGTGCTCCAGGCCTCTGGTCCTATATAATAAAAGCCTAATATGCCAAGTGTCAGGTCGTTGGTCGGTCATTCAACCAATCAAAATATAATATGCTAATGATGTGGTAAGGCCACTCAACCTCTTGCTATGATGTGCACTGACCACCAGGGAGCAGACACTTTTACCGGTGGGTTAGCTTGCTGCTGGGGTCCGGCCAATTGGGACTGAGCCAGACAGGCCAGACATGCCCTGAACTCCTCCCACAGTTTCTCCCTGGCTGGCCAACCTCCTGCATCTCTCTCTGGCCCCAATTGAGCACCAGTGGGGTCCCTTGGCCTGGCCTGCACCCTCTCGCAATCTGAGCTGAGGGACCCCCCCTCCCCAGTACAGGCATTTTGTGCACCAGGCCTCTAGTTTATTATAAATAATCTTTATTTTTATCTAGGGTGGTCCCCTCAGCCTAGCCTGCACCCTCTCCAATCCGGGACCCCTTGGGGATGTCCGACTGCCAGTGTAGGCCTGATCTGGCCTACACCGGTAGTCGGACATCCCTCTCACAATCGTGGACTGCTGGCTCCTAATCGTTCACCTGTCTGCCTGCCTGGTCGCTCCTAACTGCCCCCCCCTGCCAGCCTGGTCGCCCCATGCAGCCTGCTGTTCAGTCGTTTGGTCGTCCCTCACTAACCCCCCTGCCAGTCTGGTCATAGGCAGCCATCTTGTGAGGGCGTGAGGGTTAATTTGCATATTACCTCTTTATTATATAGGATAGGCCTATATCTTTTTAAAGAAATTGAATCAGTAATTAATAACCTTCCAAAACAGAAATTACCAGGCTCAGATAGGATCACTCTGACTTCTATCAAACATTTAATGAGGAAATTATATAAATTCTCTACAATGTCTTCTATGAGGATAGCATATCCTAATACCAAAACCAGACAAAAACATTAAAAAAAACCACTATAGAACCATATCTCTCATGAGCATAAATGCAAAATCCTCCCCAAAATATTAGAAAATTGAATCCAACAAGGTATAAAACTAATTACACACTACAACCAAGTGGGATTTATTCTAAACATGCAAGACTAGTTCAACATTAAAAAAACAATTAATGTAAAACAAAAAAACAATTAATGTAATTCATCATATAAATAGGCTAAAAAAGAAAAATCATGTTATCATATCAATAGATGTAGAGAAAGCATTTGTTAAAATTCAACATACATTCATGAAGAACTTAGCAAACTAAGAATAGAGGAGAACTTTCTCAACTTGCAAATAAACATCTACCCAAAATATTACAGAAACCAGGTGCCTTCCCCCTGAAATAAGGAAAAGATGTCCTCTCTCCCACTGCTATTCAACAATTGTACTATAAAATCCTACCTAATTCAATAGAAAGAAAATGAAATAAAAGGTGTACAGGTTGAGAAGAAAGAAATAAAACATTGTTCTTTATTCTATGTAGAAAATCCCAAAGAATGTTATAGGATTCAAGATTAATATATAAAAATTGCTTTCCTATATACCAACAATGAACAATTAGAATTTGAAATTTAAAACACTACAATTTACATTAGTATTAAACACACTACAATTTATTTAGGCATGAATCTAACAGTATAGGGTGAAAAAAAGTAGGTTTACAATTGTTCATAGAGAAAACAATACCATAATCAATAAATAATAGTACAAGAATAAACTATGTTTTGCATACTCATAATTGTGAACCTACTTTTTCCCCACCCTGTATATTTGCAAGATTTATATGAGAAAAACTATAAAACTGTGATGAAAGAAAGAAAAGAACATCTATAGTAATAGAAAAATATTCCATGTTCATGAATAGGAAGACTCAATATTTTTAAGATGTTCTTCTAAACTTGATCTATAGATTCAATACAATCCTGGTGAAAATACCAGAAAGTTACTTTGTGTACATTGACAAATTTTTCCAAAATTTATATGTAAAGGCTAAAGACCTAGAATAGCTAAAACAGCACTGAAGTAAATAAAGGAAGTGGGAGGATTGTCACTACCCAGTTTCAAGACTTTGTATTAATACAGCTACAGTAATCAAGACAGTGCAATATTGAAAAAAGAACAGACAAATTGATCAATGGATGAGAATACAGAGTCAAGAAATAGACACACAGAAATATAGTCAACTTTGACAATGGAGCACAGACAATTAAATGGATAAAGTATAGTTTCTTCAGTAAATGATACTGAAACAAGTTAACTTGACATCCACCTACAAAAAAACACACACAAAAACAAACAAAAAATCCCTAAAAGGACCTAGACCAGACCTTACATCTTTTACAAAAATTAACACAAAGGAATCATAGGCCTAAATGTACAAATGCAAAATTACAAAAGTTATAGAATATAACATAGGAGATAATTTAAGTGACCTTGGGTTTGTCAATGACTTTTTAGATATAGATATGACACTAGAAGAAAAATCCATGAAAGAAAAAACTGATGAATTGGACTTTATTAAAATTAAAAATTTTCTGTGAAAGAAATTGTTAAAATAATAAGATGACAAGCCGTGCACTAGGATAAACTATTTGCAAAATAAATATCTGATAAAGGACTTGCATTAAAAAAAAGAAGTCTTAAACTCAACAATAAGAAAACAACCCAATTTAAAAGTGGGCTAAAGATCTGAACTAACACCTTACCAAAGAAGATATCCAGAGACTGAATAAGCATATGAAAAAAATGTTTAACATCATGTGCTATTAGGGAATTGTAAATTAAAACAGCAGGAAGATATCACTGCAGACCAATTAGAATAGCTAAAATCCAAAACACTGACCACACCAAATGCTGAAAAGGAGCAAGAAGAACTTTCATTCATTACTGTTGGGAATGCAAAGTGATGCAATCACTTTTAAAGAGAGTTTGGTAGTTCTGTACAAAGCTAAACATACTTTTACCATACAATCCAGCAATTGAACTCATAGATATTTACCCAAGTAAGATGAAACCTTATATCCACACAAAAATCTGCATATGCATATTTATATCAACTTTATTCATAACTAGTGGCTCTGTGCACGAATTTGTGCACATTGAAAGGAAATTAATTAGAAAAAATATTTTAATATTGCTATTCGCCCTTTCTCTGTAATAGAAGTGTCAACCAAATTCACAATCGACAATGACAGATCGAAACACATGCGTGCAATTGGCAGCAGCAAGAGCTTTATATGTATGTGCGAGTCAACTTAGCCTTTTATATATAGAGAATAAACTTGCTTAATTAGACCTGCTTTCTGATTTAGCTAAACTTTTTTTCAGCCAGTGAAGCACCCCAACTTCTCTTTCAGGTAATTGTCAGCAACACAGCAGTAAATATCAACACGAAGCAGGTTATTATTGTAGATCATGCAGGGAGAACAAAGGGTAAAATATTTGACTGCAGCAGTGTTTGACTATATTCTGCACAGTGAGAAAACCTGAAGTCATTTTCAAAGTCCACCATTTCTTTCTTCTTTTCAGTTGGGTCAAGTTTTTAAGCTTTCTAAATCTCCGTTTTCTGACTTATGAAAAGAAAATAGGATTCTACTGAGTCTCCTTTCTACCTACTCCAGGACTTCTGTGAGGATCAAATGAGATGAGGCATGGGAAAGTGCTTCACAGACATTTGGTTAAAGTGTAAATGTTTGCACCTGGCTATAAAGCAAGTCATGTTCCTGGGCTGAAGAAACTGCAAAGGGGCTAGTTGTCACTAGAGAGAGGAAGCTGGGCGTTGCTACATGACGTCATTACCTGGCACCCACAGCGACCGTTTCTGGGTGGGGCTGGGCTGTGGGCTGCATTTTGCGCTATGGGGTCTCAGCAGCATCGGTTGTGATTTGGTGGGCTGCCACTCTGGGGTGGTGGCAGGGCCTGTGTCCCACTTGGGGGAAGCCAAGTATTGCTTTGTAGATGCCATGTCCACAGTACCATTTCTCTGTGCGTGTCACAGCAGCTCCTGCATTGAGCATCTGCCCCCTAGTGGTCAGTGTGCATCATAATGACTGGTCAGAAGGTGGGAAGGACACTTAGCATATTAGCCTTTTATATAGATAGACTAGAGGCC
>NW_005355410.1:1301950-1310468 GCF_000412655.1 Myotis brandtii | reverse complement strand
GTGGAAGAGAAAGGGAAAGACAGAGAGAAACATCAAAGTGAGAGGAATACATTGATTGGTTGCCTCCTGCATGAGCCCTGACCTGGGCCCAGGCCAGGGAGGAGCCTGCAACCTAGGTACATGCCCTTGGTCAGAATTGAACCCAGACCTATCAGTGGGCAGGCCGAGGCATTATCCACTGAGCAAAACCAGCTAGGGCAGGATATGACATTTCTTAGCCCTACAGCAGCGGACCTTCCTTTTTTTTTCTCCAGGAGTGTGGTGAAAAACCCTAGATCACCTATTTGGATTCTTATTACCCAGGTTACTAAGAATATTACCAGTGGCATACAGGGAGCTTAGCCAATGAGCAGTCAGAAAAGGTGTTTCCTCTGTAGTTCACACCGATTCCTGGCTCAGCCCCTACCCAGGCCTCAGGCCTCTGGCTGGGGCATTAGGCCTGGGCAGGGGACTCCCAGCTCCCAGATTGCAGGCTCCGCCCCTTCCCAGGCCTAATGCCTCTGGCCAAGGCTTTAGGCCTGAGCAGGGGACCCCCAGCTCCCTACAATCGCCCACACCGCCCCTGCTCACGATCGCTGGCTCTGCCCATGCTCAGGCCTAACACCTCTGGCCAAGGCATTAGGCCTGGGCAAGGGACCCCCGCTCCCCACCATCGCCAACTCGGCCCCTGCTCCCTGTGATTGCCGGCTCCGCCCTAATACCTCTCACCGAGGCATTAGGCCTGGGCAGGGGACCCACAGTTCTCCCGGATCTCCTGCTCCACCCCTTCCCAGGCCTAATGCCTCTGGCCAAGGCGTTAGGCCTGGGCAGGGGACCCCCAGCTGCTCACAATCGTGACTCTGCCCCTGCTCCCCGCCATGGCTGGTTCCGCCCCTGCCCAGGCCTAATGCCTCTGGCCAAGGCATTAGGCCTGGGCAGGGGACCCCCAGCTCCCCGACTGCAGGCTCCGCCCCTGCCCAGGCCTAATGCCTCTGGCCAAGGTGTTAGGCCTGAGCAGGGGACCCCCCCAGCTGCCCACGATCACTGGTTCCGCCCCTGCCCAGGCCCAAAGCCTGTACACAAGGCATTAGGCCTGGGCAGGGGACTCCCAGCTCCCAGATTGCAGGCTCCGCCCCTTCCCAGGCCTAATGCCTCTGGCCAAGGTGTTAGGCCTGAGCAGGGGACCCCCCCAGCTGCCCACGATCACTGGTTCCGCCCCTGCCCAGGCCCAAAGCCTGTAGCCAAGGCATTAGGCCTGGGCAGGGGACTCCCAGCTCCCAGATTGCAGGCTCCGCCCCTTCCCAGGCCTAAAGGCATTAGGCCTGGGCAGGGGACCCCCAGCTCCCCGAGATTGCAGGCTCCACCCCTGCCCAGGCCTAACACCTGTGGCCAAGGCTTTAGGCCTGGGCAAGGGACCGCTAGCTCCTCGGACTGCCAGCTCCGCCCCTACCCAGCTCCCATCGCCGGCTCCCTACTATCGCTGACTCCGCCTCTGCCTAGACCTAACGCCTCTGGCCGAGGCGTTAGGCCTGGGCAAGGGACCCCCAGCTCCCCGCGATTGCAGGCTCCGCCCTGCCCAGGCCTAATGTCTCTGGCCAAGGCATTAGGCCTGGGCAGGGGACCCCCAGCTCCCCGAGATTGCAGGCTCCACCCCTGCCCAGGCCTAACACCTGTGGCCAAGGCTTTAGGCCTGGGCAAGGGACCGCTAGCTCCTCGGACTGCCAGCTCCGCCCCTACCCAGCTCCCATCACTGGCTCCACCCCTGCTTCCCGTTATCACTGGCTGGGGCGGCAAAGGCGCTGGTTCTCCGATCATGGCTGCCCCCTGGCTCTTAGCTCCCCCCTGGGTTTCTGATCACTGTCAGCGGCAGGGGGCTTCTTCCTTGCTTTCCCTTTCACCTCCCTGCATTGTGCCTACGTATGCAAATTAACCGCCATCTTTGTTGGTGGTTAACCGCCATCTTAGTTGGCAGTTAATTTGCATATCTCCCTGATTAGCCAATGGGAAGGGTAGCGGAGGTACTGCTAATTACCATGTTTCTCTATTATTAGATAGTATGGCTCCAAACTGGAAGCAATTCAATAGGTAAATGGATTAAACAAACTATCCATGAGACTTGGCCTTGTTTTGCCATCTCTAGGTACATTCATGCAATGTAATTTTATTTAGTGATAAGAGGAAAATGACCTGTCATACCACATAATGATATGGAGAGACTTTACCTGCATATTGCTAAGTGAAAGAACACAGTTGAAAAGGTTATATCCTGTAGGATTCCAATTATATGGAATTCTGAAAGGGCAAAACTATGAAGACAGTAAAAAAATTCGTGGTTGCCAGAGGTTCAGGGAGAGGGGAAGGGATGAATCAGTAATGCACAGAGGATTTTTAGAGTGGTGAAATTATTTTGTATTACACTGTAATGATGGAGGCATAACATTACGTATTTATCAAAACCTAGAGAGCTGTACAACACAAAGAATAAAACCTTTCTGTAAACTATGGACTTTAATTAACCATGCATCAACATTGATTCATTAATTCTAATAAGTGTACCACACTAATGCCAGATGTTAATAATTGATGAAACATGTGCAATAAAGGGGGCTCAACCTTTTTTATAGATCTAAAACTGTTCTAAATTAAAGCCTACTAATTTAATAAAAAGTTACATAATAAATAGGTGAAATAACAAACAGCAGAGAAGAGAGGAGAGGAAGTCAAACTAATGAGTGTAAACTAGTTTGCTATTGAAGGGAAGGATAAATGTGCTGGGATGGTGGTAGTTGGAAGAAGTTCTAGAGTCTACTGAGGTTTTTTGCTAAATATTATGTTTTGTTTTGATGTGGGGGAGAGAAAAAATAAATTTGAAGATAGTGGTACAATCATTTTATTGAATGAAAGTGCTTTGATTAGTTCCATATAAGCAGTAAGCAAATATTCTTCTCCTACTACTGCCCTTCAAACTCACATGGCATACATCCCTCTCCCAGGGCTTTTTCTAGACATTTTCATCTATTTGCCTTTTCTCATTTTCAGATAATAAGCAACTAGCCCAATCTAAATCAATACTTTCATCTAGTATGCAATCCAATGTGCTTTTTCTCTAAGCTCAGACCAATTTTTAGACAAGCCAAGGGAAAGAGGCATGAAGTTCTTCCACCTTGTTCTTTTACTCCCCCGCCTCCCCCAGGTAATGGTTTCTGGTTCCTTCATAGATGGGGCTAGGAGTGAGGAAGAGTTAAGGAACTAAGAGTTAAGGTGAGAATCAGGTATCAATCCCTGCATACTCCTGAAATGCCAGGAAATATATGTCAAAAAATTTTAGGGATCCTCTTGCTTTATTCCAGTTTGGACACAACCATGGGTAAGCCAATACCTTTTTGCTATTCTGTAGATATTGGTAGGAGAAGTGGTTAGGAGAATGGTGAGATTTTATTTTCTCCTATGGCATATATTCCTGTTCTCTATAAATGGTTTTCTAAGAATGCCTCCCTCTTGGATTGCGGTGGTGGGGAAATTATCTTTCTCCACCCACCAGGGGGAGAGAAAGATCAGAGAAACACATAGCACTTCAATAGCACTAATCAGAAGAAATCCTCTCTCTAAACCCAGATCAATCTCTAACTATCTCTTGTGTAAAGAGAACACATAGGTGAGAGCTAGACTTGTTTGGGCCATCTCTCTCTTTTTATTTCATGCAATAAACATTAATATTTACAGAAAAACAATTTTAAATATAATAATATTACATGCATAAACATGAATATTTCAAGAAAAAAGATTTTAAAAATAATAATATTACCAATACTGTATTAACATAGTATATCACAAAAGTTGTAGAAAATATTAAAAATCTTCAAATAACAGGTTTACTTCTATTATATTCAAAAATATTTTGTTCTCTGGCTCTAATTTTGTTTATCAGTTTATGTTGTCTATTATATTCCACAAATGAGTGAGATCATGTGATATTTATCTTTCTCCGACTGGCTTATTTCACTTAGCATAATGCTCTCCATGTCAATTCATGCTGTTGCAAATGGTAAGGGTTCTCTTTTTTATTGCTATGTAGTATTCCATTGTAGAAATGTACCACAGTTTTTTAATCCACTCATCTGCTGATGGGCACTTAGGCTGTTTCCAGATCTTAGCTATTGTAAATTGTGCTGCTATGAACATAGGGGTGAATATGTCCTTTTTGATTGGTGTTTCTGATTTCTTGGGATATATTCCTAGAAGTGGGATGACTGGGTCAAATGAGTATTCCATTTTTAATTTTTTGAGGAAACTCCATACTGTTTTCCACAGTGGCTGCACCAGTCTGCATTCCTACCAGCAGTCCAAGAGGGTTCCTTTTTCTCTGCATCCTCTCCAGCATTTGTTTGTTGATTTGTTGATGATAACCATTCTGACAGGTGTGAGATGGTACCTCATTGTCATTTTGATTTGTATCTCTCAGATGCTTAGTGATTTTGAGCATCTTTTCATGTCTCTGGGCCTTCTACATGTCCTCTTTTGAAAAGTGTCCATTTAAGTACTTTGCCCATTTTTTTGATTGGATTGTTTATCTTCCTTTTGTTAAGTTGTATGAGTTCCCTGCACATTTTGGAGATTAAACCCTTATTGGAGATAACATTGTTTAGCAAATATGTTCTCCCATGCAGTGCGCTTTCTTGTTGTTTTGTAATGGTTTCTTTTGTTGTGCAGAAGCTTTTAGTTTTGTTGTTTATTTTGTTTATTTTCTCCTTAGTTTCAATTTCCCTAAGAGCTGTATCAGTAAATATATTGCTATGACATATGTCTGATATTTTGCTGCCTATGGAGCCTTCTAAGATTTTTATGGTCTCCGTCTTACGTTTAAGTCCTTTATCCATTTTGAGTTTATTTTTGTGTATGGTGTAAGTTAGTAGTCTAGTTTCATATTTTGCATGTATCTGTCCAATTTTCCCAACACCATTTATTGAAGAGACTATCTTGATTCCATTGTATGCTCTTGCCTTCTTTGTCAAATATTAATTGAGCATAATGGCTTGGATCAATTTCTGTGTTGTCTCTTCTGTCCCATTGGTCTATATGTCTGTTCTTGTGCCAGCACCAGGCAGTTTTGAGAACAGTGGCTTTGTAATATAGCTTGACATCTGGTATTGTGATCCCTCCAGCTTTGTTCTTCTTTCTCAGGATTGCTGTGGATTTTTTTTTTATTCCATATGATTTTTGGAGAGTTTGTTCTAGGTCTGTGAAATATTATGTTGGTATCTTAATGGAAATTGCATTGAATTTATACATTGCTTTGGGTAGTATGGACATTTTAATGATTTTAATGATGTTGATTCTACCAATCCATGAACACAGTATATTCTTCCATTTGTTTATGTCTTCCTCTATATCTATTTTTCAACATCCTATAGTTTTCTGAGTACAGGTTTTTTACCTCCTTGGTTAAATTTATTCCTAGGTATCTTAAATTTTTTGTTGCAATGGTAAATGGGATTTTTTTTTTTTTTAGTTTCTCTTTCTGTGAGTTCATTATTGGTGTATAAAAAAGCCATAGATATCTGGGTGTTAATTTTGTATCCTGTTACATTGTCGAATTCATTTATTAAGTCTAGTAGTTTTTTGATGGAGTCTTTAGGGTTTTCTATGTACAATATCATGTCATCTGCTCATAATGACAGTTTTTCCAATTTGGATGACTTTTATTTCTTCTTCTATCTGATTGCTATGGCTAGCACTTCCAGCACTATGTCAAACAGGAGTGGTAAAAGTGGGCATCCCTGTCTTTTTGCTGTTCTTAGGAGAAATGGTTTTAGTTTTTGCCCATTGAGTATGATGTTGGCAGTAGGTTTGTCATACATGGCCTTTATCATGTTGAGATATGCTTCCTCTATTCTCACTTTGCTCAGAGTTTTTATAAAAAATGGGTGTTGGATTTTGTCAAATGCTTTTTTGCATCTATTGATATGATCATGTGATTTTTGTCTTTCAATTTGTTTATGTGATGTATCATGTTTATTGATTTGCGAATATTGTACCAGCCTTGCATCCCTAGAATAAATCTCACTTGGTCATGGTGTATGATCTTTCTGATGTACTGCTGGATCCGATTTGCTAAGATTTTGTTGAGAATTTTAGCATCTATGTTCATCAGAGATATTGGCCTATAATTCCATTTCTTTGTAGTATCTTTATCTGGTTTTGGAATTAGGATAATACATAAAAAGAGTTTGGAGTTCCTTCCTCTTGGATTTTCTAAAATAGTTTGAGGAGTATAGGTGTTAGTGCTTTGAATGTTTGGTATAACTTCCCTGTGGGAGTTTTTTTTTTTTTAATTACTGCTTCTATTTCATCAGTTGTTATTGGCCTATTCGGGTTTTTTTTTATTCTTCCTGATTTAGTTTTGGGAGATTGTATTTTTCTAGGAATTTATCTATTTTATCCACATTTTCCAGTTTGTTGGCATATAGTTGTTCATGCTATTTTCTTACAATCCTTTGTATTTCTGTGGTGTCAGTGGTTACATCTCCACTTTCATTTCTGATTTTATTTATTTGGGTCCTCTCTCTTTGTTTCTTCATGAGTCTGGCTAATGGTTTAACAATTTTATTTATCCTTTCAAAGAACCAGCTCTTGTTTCATTGACTTTTTAGTTTCTATGTTATTTCTTTCTGCTCTAATCTTTATTATTTCCTTTCATCTACTTGCTCTGGGCTTTTCTTATTCTCTTTCTAGTTCTTCAAGTTGTACTGTTAAATAGTTTATTGCTGACTTTCTTTTTTTGAGGTATGCCTGCAGTGCTATGAACTTCCCTCTCAAGACTGCTTTTGCTGTGTTCCAGAGATTTTTGTCTTGTTGTGTGTTCATTTACATTTGTTTTTTAATTCCTTTCTTGATCTCATTGGTAACCCATTCTTTTTTTAATAACATGCTATTTAGCCTTCATGTGTTTGAATGTTTTTGGGTGTTTTTACTGTAGTTGATTTATAATTTCATTCTACTGTGACCTGACAAGATGCTTGATATGCTTTCAATCTTCTTAAACTTGTAGAGACTTGTTTTGTGTCCTAACATGTGGTCTATCTTTGTGAGTGATCCATGTGCACTTGAAAAGAATGTATATTTTACTGTGTTGGGGTGAAATGTTCTATAAATGTCAATTAAATCCATGTGATCCAGTGTGTCCTTTAGAGTCTCTGTTTCCTTGTTAAGTTTTTTTTTTTTTTTCAGGAAGATCTATCCAGTGAATTTAGAGGGGTGTTAAACTCCCCTACTATGACTGTATTGTTGTCCATCTCTCCGTTAAAGTCCTCTAGAAGTTTTTTATATATTGAGGTGCTTCTATAATGGGTGCACATATGCTTACCAGGGTTATATCCTCTTATTGGATCAATGCCTTTAGTATTATGCAGTGACCTTTGTTTTCTCTTGTGATGGACTTCATTTTAAGTCTCTTTTGTTAGATATGAATATTGCTACTCCAGCTTTCTTTTTCTATTTGCATGGAAAAAGTTTTTCCCATCCCTGTAGACTCATCCTATGTGTGTCTTTTGTTTTAAGTTGGGTCATGCCTTTGTATCCATTCAGTTACCCTATACCTTTTGATTAGAGCATTTAGTTCATTTACATTTAGGGTTATTATTGATAGGTACTTATTTATTGCCATTTTAATTCTGTATGGCTAGGTTTCTCTCTCTGTTTCTTCTTCTCAGTAATCCCTTAGAGCAATCCCTTTAGCATTTCTTGTAATGCTGGCTTGGTGGTAATGAACTCCTTTAGCCTTTTTTTTTTGTCTGGGAAGCTCTTTATTTGACCTATTTTGAATGGTAGCCTTGCTGGATATAGTAACCTTGGTCTCAGATCCTTGCTTTCCATTACCTTGAGTACTTCATGCCATTCCCTCTGGCCTGTAGAGTTTCTGATGAGAAATCAGTTGTCAGCCTTTTGGGAACTCCTTTTAGGTAGGAGTTTTCTTTTCTCTTGCTGCCTTTAAGATTCTTTCTTTGTCTTTAATTTTTGGCATTTTAATTATGATGTGTCTGGGCATGGGCCTGTTTGGGTTCTTCTTGTTTGGGGGTCTCTGTCCTCCTGCGTTAGTGTGATTTTTTTCCTTTACCAGGTTAGGGAAGTTTTCTGCCATTATTTCTTCAAACACCTTCTCTATGCCTTTCTCCCTTTTTGCTTCTCCTGGCACACCTGCTCTTCTAAAATTGTTATGTTTCACATTGTCCCACAGCTCCCTTAAGCTGTCTATCTGTTTTTTAATTGTTTTTTCTTTTTGGTTCTCTGATTGAGTGATATTTTCAACTCTGTCTTCTAATTAAATAATTCAATCCTCAGCTTCTCCTAATCTGCTGCATAGTCTTTTCAATTTGTTCTTTATTTGTGTTATGTCATTCTTTATCTCAGACTGCTATTTTTTCATAGTTACTATATCTTTTTTCATGCTTTGAGCATTTTTTACCATCATTACTCTGAACTCTGTTTCAGATAAATTTCTTATCTCTGCTTCATTTATCTCTTCTTCTGGAGAATTCCCTAG
>NW_005355410.1:1299914-1300613 GCF_000412655.1 Myotis brandtii | reverse complement strand
GATGATACTGCATTGTCGTTTTGATTTGCATCTCTCGTATGATTAGTGACTTTGAGCATGTTTTCATATGTCTTTCGGTCTTCTGTATGTCCTCTTTCAAAAAGTGTCTATCTAGGTCCGTTGCCCATTTTTTGATTGGATTGTTTATCTTCCTATTGTTAAGTTGCATGAGTGTCCTGTAAATGTTAGAGATTAAACCCTTATCAGTGATATCATTGTCAAATATGTTCTTCCATGCAGTGAGCCTTCTTGTTGTTTTGTTGATGGTTTCTTTTGCTGTGCAAAAGCTTTTTATTTTGATGTAGTCCCATTTGTTTATTTTCTCTTTAGTTTCCATTGCCCTAGGTGCATTATCAGAGAAGAAATTCCTTCGGCATATGTTTGCAATTTCGCTGCCTGTGGATTCCTCTAGTATTTTTATGGTTTCCCGTCTTACGTTTAAGTCTTTTATCCATTTTGAGTTTATTTTTGTGAATGGTGTGAGTTGGTGGTCTAGTTTCATTTTTTTGCAAGTATCTGTCCAATTTTCCCAACACCATTTATTGAAGAGACTGTCTTGACTCCATTGTATGCTCTTGCCTCCTTTGTCGAATATTAATTGGGCATAGTGGTTTGGGTCGATTTCTGGGTTCTCTATTCTATTCCATTGATCTATATGTCTGTTCTTGTGCCAGTACCAAGCTGTTTTAAGAACAGTGG
>NW_005355410.1:1297544-1298649 GCF_000412655.1 Myotis brandtii | reverse complement strand
AGCTTTTTGATGACTGCTTCAATTTCTTCCATAGTTATTGGCCTATTGAGATTTTTAGATTCTTCCTGATTAAGTTTTGGAAGGTTGTATTTTTCTAGGAATATGTCCATTTCCTCCAGGTTGTCTAGTTTGTTGGAGTAGAGTTGTTCATAGTATTTTCTAACAATCCTTTGTATTTTGGTGGGGTCTGTTGTTATTTCTCCTCTATCATTTCTGATTTGGTTTATTTGGGTCCTCTCTCTTTGTTTCTTGGTGAGCCTGGCTAGAGATTCATCAATCTCCTTTATCCTTTCAATGAACCAGTCTTGGTTTTGTTGACATTTTGTATTGTTTGTTTGGTCTCTATGTCATTTATCTCCACTCTGATCTTTATTATTTCCTTCCTTCTGCTTACACTGGGCTTTTCTTGTTGCTCTCTTTTTAGCTTTTTGAATTGTAGGGTTAGGTAATTTATTATCATTGTTTCTTGTTTTTTGCAGTAGGCTTGTAAAACTATGAACTTCCCTCTCGAGACTGCTTTCGCTGTGTCCCATAGGTTTTGGATTGTTGTGTTTTCCTTGTCGTTTGTTGCCATGATGTTTTTTATTTCTTCTTTGATCTCTCTGGTAACCCAGTCGTTGTTTAATAGCATGCTATTTAGTCTCCATGTGTTTGATTTTTTTGGATTGTTTTTATTGTAGTTGATTTCCAGTTTTATGCCATTGTGACCTGACAATATGCTTGATATGATTTCTATCTTCTTGAATTTAAAAAGACTTTGCCTTTGACCCAATATGTGGTCTATCTTTGAAAATGACCCATGTGCACTTGAGAAGAATGTATATTCTGTGGCTTTGGGGTGAAATGTTCTGAAGATGTCAATTAATTCCATCTGATCTAGTGAGTCATTTAGGATTGATGATTCTTTGCTGATTTTTTGTTTAGAGGATTTGTCCAATGGTGATAGTGGGGTGTTAAATTCCCCTACTATGATTGTACTGCTGCCAGTCTCTACCTTGATCTCCTCCAGAAGTTTTCTTATGTATTTGGATGCTCCTATATTGGGTGCGTATATGTTTACCAGAGTTATTTCTTCTTGTTGGATTGCTCCCTTTAGTATTATGAA
>NW_005355410.1:1282353-1296347 GCF_000412655.1 Myotis brandtii | reverse complement strand
ACCTTGTCTTCTAGCTCACTGATGTGGTCCTCTGCTTCTTCTAGTCTACTGTTGATGCTTTCTATTGAGTTCTTTATAGCAGTGATGTCATTTTTCATTTCTTCTTGGTTCTTCTTCATTTCCTCTTGGTTCTTACACATATTGTTGAATTTGTCTTCCATTCTTTTCATCCACCTTATGACCATTTCTCTGAATTCTTTCTCTGACAGGTTGCTTGCCTCCATTGCCTCCATTTTGTTTACTTCCTTTTCTGGTGATGCCTTTTTTTCTTTCATATGCGGGCTGTTTCTTTGTCTCCCCATGATCTCTCTTCTCCAGTTGTTTGGTTATTGGGGGTTGTTTCTTTGTTTCCTCATTTTGGCTTTCTGTTTGGTTTTGTGACTATGTATTAGGTAGATCCTCTACACCTCTCAATCTTTAGTGCAGGACAGTGTTAAAGGCTGTTTCTGACTAATTAGATCAGGCTTAGACTCAAAGTCGCCAGAGACCACCTCTGCCTACAGACTGATAGGATTCCGACTTGAATTGCCCCCAGGCAATTGTCCTCATGTGTGGCGGGAGTTTTTTTTCAACAGGGTGGGGCAGTTGCTTCTGCCTGGAGGCTAATTGTTATTTTTAATCTCTTAAGTTGCCTCAAGGCAAGGTGTTTTCCAATAGGGTATGTGGACTGTCTTCCCCCCAGGCAAGGCAAATGTCTATGTGGGAAAGATGTCCTCTGCTGTGTGAGGGAATGACCCAGCCCAGGAAACTTGGGGTGTCTGTCTTCTGAGCTCTATCCCCCAAGTCATCAGTCCTGCCTTCTGCTCTCACAGCTCCAGTCCACTTCACCCTTCCTCTGCTAGAGCACAAGGTGGGTGGCTCCACAGGGAATTTTGTGCATTGGCTCTTTAAGAAGGTTCCTGAATTTTCAGCTGTTTTTCCCTGGCAGACAGCACTCTGCTGCTTTTTATATCCAGATGTCATGTGGGTACCCTTCTCAGTTTGGTGCTCTCTGCTGAAGGGCCCAGCTTGGGGATTAGATCCCAGAGTTCTCAGTGGCAATCCTCCCTCCCGCCCCCCCACACACAGCTGAGATATCTCTCTGGGACTTTAGTTGCTCTCTGTAGGTGCCTTGCCATCCTTTTCGAGCATCTGCCTCTCCTATCAGTCTCTATGTGGTCTCCACTTTCAGTCCTCAGGTATCAGGATTCTCTCCTGTGAGTTTTCCATTGATTATTCGGGAAGTTTTTCTGTATTTTAGTTGTAATACCAGTTTGTTCCTGGGAGCATGTATGTGCAAGCATTCACTTACTCTGCCACAATTTTTAATCCCTGGGCCATCTCTTTGAAAGTAATGCCTTGCTATTATGGATAATAGTATGGAGTTTCCTCAAAAATTAAAAATGGAACTCCCATTTGACCCAGTGATCCCACTTCTAGGAATATATCCTAAGAAACCTGAAACAGCAATCAGAAAGAATGTATACACCCCTATGTTCATAGCAACGCAATTTACCATAGCTAAAATTTAGAAACAGCCTAAGGGCCCATCAGCAGATGAGTGGATAAAAAAACTGTGGTACATCTACACAATGGAATATTACATAGCAATACTTGTCTCTTACCATTTGCAACAGCATGAATTGACATGGAGAACATGATGCTAGGCGAAAGAAGCCAGACAGAGAAAGACACGTATCACGTGATTTCACTCATATGAGGAATCTAATGAACTAAATAAACTTATGAACAAAAACAGACCCAGAGACATAGAAGCATGAACAGACTGTTGAACCTCAGAGGGAAGGCAGGAGAGGGTGGGTGAGAAGAGATCAACCAGATAGGTATAACCATGGGGTGGTAAAGGCCTGGGGGTGGGGATGGGAGTGGGCTGGAAGAGGTTAATGGAGGGGGGGGGGGGGAGGGGGACCTTTGTAATACTTTCAACAATAAAGATTTTAAAAAAAGAAAACAAAAAAAATTAAAGTTGAGTTTACACACAGTTGGTCCCAACTAAAAACCTATGGTCTAGAATTGGCAACTACTATAACTATCATCATGCAATAAATATGTGGGAGTTTTATTCAAAAAATTAAAAGTATTTTCCTCTGGGGAGCTGGAAATAGAATAGGCAATATTTGAGGAGCACTGTTTTTCATAACAAGCCATAGAGTCCTATTTGACCCTTAAACTATGTGTATGTATAACTTTGATGAAATGCATATTACATTAAAAAAGTAATGTCTTAATGAATCTATTACCTTCTCATTAGAATTTAGAGGCCCTCATCATTTATTGTACTCAACTGAAAAATAGAAAATAAATGTCATTTAACATTCTGTCACATAGGAAAGAGAAAATGTATTTGATGTAGTGAAGTACCTAAAAATGTAGACACAGTACATTTTCTGGACCTAAGAGAGAAAAGAATACTTGCTGTTGTAACCTAAATGAACTTGTGGTACCTTGTAGCCAGTATCATAATGTTACCATGTTCAGAGGACACATTAGTCTGACACCTGGCATTGAAAAGAAGTGTAATCTTTTCTCAAAGAGTTTCAAATAAGGAAGCAATGATGATAAATAGTAAACATTCATCAGAATTATTTTTACTCGTCCATATTGCCAGAGTTTTAGTGGCAACTGTTCAAAAATATCTTTTATAATTTATTCTTTTCTCCATCAATTCTGTATTTTTTTCAAGAATAAGCTCTCTATCCTACCCTTCATAAATCTAATACAATTTAGCCTCTTCACTTCTCCAGTTATTCATTTAAACTTTATCTCAGTCAGCTAAAC
Organism: Myotis brandtii; assembly: GCF_000412655.1. Classification (NCBI taxonomy): domain Eukaryota; kingdom Metazoa; phylum Chordata; class Mammalia; order Chiroptera; family Vespertilionidae; genus Myotis; species Myotis brandtii. The sequence goes on along the minus strand of NW_005355410.1, from coordinate 1,293,569 downwards.
AAAATTCCTGATAGCTGAATATATACAGAAATATTTTTAGAAGGCGAGAGAGGGGTGAGTAAATAAAACAAAGTTATGAATTCCAAGACATTATAGTTTTGTCCCTGACACCTTGATGAATATAATCTAATTGTGCTTTTTTTCTCTTTTTTCTGGTTTAGCCAAGACTGACAAAATTGAGCCATCACATGAAAAGTTTGCTCAAGATGAAACCACTTTAATTGAAGGAGATAAAACTAGTTTTCCTGATGCTGTTTCAAGAAAGCAATCACAAACCTTTGTCAATATCCAAACTCTCTCTCTCAATTACCATGCACAAAGAAGAGTGGCTAGTATTTCAACACCTGTCAAATCCTCTAAAGATGCTTATTGGAGCATTCCAGAGACTGCTACTGGTTCCATATTTCTTCGAAGTTTTCATCCAGCTTCCAAGCGAGTGCTTGGGAAAGAAACAAATCAAATGGAAAAATCAGGAAAACCAAAGGAAGAGCCATCTAAAATTAAAAGAATTTCTGTTGATGACATGCTGAAAGATATTCTGATTCTCTCCTCAGAGTTCTCCAAACCTTTAAATGCCTCTTCCCCAATTACCAGTCCAAAACTCAAGGAAGTTCTCCCTGAGTATTGTAGGACCTATACTTTTAAGCACCCTCTAATAGATTTAAGTGCAACAATGCCACGCCGTCTCACAAAAACGATGCCTGTTCACGCACAAAAACATTTACAACCGCCTGACCATTTACAACAAACTAAGGCAGTGATAAATATTAATTCTTTTCTTGATACTGTTCTCATACCAGCACCAGTTTTACCAAGAAAACCTCACAGACAGTCTGAAATAGGTACGTCTATTCTGAACCTGGTCTGTAAAAATGGGGTCAGGTAGAGAAAAGGGAAGAGAAAGGCATACAAACAAATGGTGCCCCCCACTTGAGTTTGCAGAGTGGAATGGTTGGATTGCTCTTGGCCTATACACTTAATGTATGGGCTAGAATGCAGTAACAGAAGTTTTGATCTTGCAGGTCTAATAAGACCAAATTGGGTATTCCACCCAAATGGTGGTGGTGGGAAACAGATAAGGCAGTTCAAAAGACCAAAAAATATAATATAAAGGAACAGTGAGAATGAACAATCATTCAGAAGTTAATCTAGATGAACTCTAGAAGCAGAATGTCAATGGTAATGGATGCCTTTATGGGCAGATTACCATGGATAATTCCAATTCATTAAAAGATTAACAATTATAATGAAATCATAACAACATTAACATGAATTTTCACAAGTATTCAAAGTTGTTCTATTTTTTTCTTTTTTCTAGAAACTCATGCAATAGAAAATGAAAATCTGGAAAACGTTCCAAAGCAAAGCATGCCAACCCCACCTGAAGGTAAATGTTAGGTTTATGTTATTCTTTTTAAAATTATATGTAAGATTATCTCTTTGTAAAAGTATTCATGACTTTGTGTGTTTGAGTATGTCTGTGTGATTCACACATATGTCTCACTTCATTTTCAGTTCCTTAAGCTGTTTACTCAGCAACTATTTTTTAAAATATTGACTATAAACCAAACTTTGTACTGATGTTGGGAACATAAAAACCTGCAGTATTCTTAATCTGGCTGGGGCAGATATACATGCAATAATGAGAGTTAGCTACTTGACATGTGCCAGTTACTGTTTTAACATCATTACAGACCTATAAAAATTTTTACAAATACAGTGTTTGTTAAACAACAATTACCAGGCACATAAGGAGAAAGACAAAATAAGTGAAAACTAGCAGAAACAGTAAGCAGTAGAAACATACCCACAGGAGTTCTAGGTATTGGAATGAACAGATACATATTTCAAAATAACTCCATGACTTCTGGCTCTGTCTAAGATTGAGTAGCTTGTATTGGACAAGTCCTTTCACCGAAATCACATACAAAAACTGTCCAAAATATAGAACCCATCTTTTTAAGGTATTGGAGATTAATCATTACAGAGAAGACTGGAGTGGATATGATCCTTGAAATAAGGGAAGCCTATGAGTTAGTTCTACATTTACCTTGGCTTTTTGCCAGTTTGGAGACTAGAGCACAAGTAGATATTGGTAGTATTACTGGGTTGAGGAGATAGCAATCAGACATTGGGACTGCCAATATAGCTGGGACTTGAGGGGCAAAATATCAGAGGAGACAACTGAATCTAAATATCTGCATACAAATTCCTTTAAGGGTGTTGGCTGATTTCTAAGCTGTGCATGTGTAGGACAATACTCTAAGAAACACAGCTGAAAACATCAGCTGAAGTGCTAAAAACTGAACATAGATTTTCACAGTTGCACAAGAGACAATTCTTGAAGTTTAAGCTCTGTCAAAATGGACTTTTGTAAATACCCAGGGTTTTGTGTACTCACAACTGTAAATCGACTTTTGCCCTACCTCATATGATTACCACAGTCAATTTAGTTAACATCCATCACTTCACATAGTTATAATTTTTTCTTGTGATGAAAACTTTTAAGATTTACTCTCAGCACATTTCAAATATAGCAATAATATGAATTTCTGAGCTCACTATTTCTTCTGTTATCACCATCTGTGACATAAATTAACTGCTGGATCTCTTCCATGTCAAAAATCTAAATAAGTCATGCTGCCATCTTTGATTTATTAAATTTATTCCGCTCTGGTGGTCTCCTCTTTGAAAAGTTTTAGGTGAGTTTAAGGGCCCTCAGATTATTCAGAGATCTATCGGGGAATTTCTAACCACCTCTTCACCTAATCTCCCTCCTTTCCACTCAAAACCAAATGCTTTGGCTAGACCATAAGGGTTAATGATCTGGAACCACAGAATTATGTCTTAGCTCAATCATCTTTACTTCTTAATCAATTTCCTTTACTAGGACAAGGAATCTCTATGTCATGCCATACATCATCCTTCTTTATTCTGTGGTTAGATTTCACACCTATTGACCTGAAGTAGGCACACAAGGCCTATTTTAGAAATTAAAAACTGAACATTGTTTTCTTTATTCTAGGATGCATTATTATCTTTCATTGAAGCAATAGCATAAAAATTACCAAGATTGTAAAATATGTTGCTGCAAGTAATACAGCAAGAATGTCTGGAAAAGTAAAAAGTATTTAATAAAATTTCAAAATATTTTCTTGCCACACTTGGGTATATACTTGGACAGGCCATTTATTTTTTTCTGTTTTAGATGTCTTTTATTTATGTTTTGACTATTAAATTTATTGGAGTGACATTGGTTAATAAGATTATACAAGTTTCTAGTGTACAATACTGTAAAACATCATTTTTATATTGCATTGTGTTCACATCACCCAAAGTTTAATTTCCTCCCCTCACCATATATTTGTCCTCCTTTACCCTCTTCAACCTCCCTCTATCCTCTTTCCCTCTAGTAACCACCATACTGTTATCTGTATCAGTGAGTTTTTATTTGTTTATTTGTTACTTTATGGTTTATATCCCATATATGAGTAAAATCATATGGTTCTTGTCCTTTTCTATCTGATTTATTTTGCTTAGCATGATAGTCTCAGTTCCATCTATGTTGTCTCAAATGGCAGTATTTCATTTTAATGGTTGAGTAGTATTTTATTGTATATATGTACCACATCTTCTTTATCTAATAATCCATCTAAGCACATTTAGGTTGTTCCCATGTCTTGGCTACCATGAATAATGCTGCAATGAACATTGGGGTACATGTATCTTCACAAAATGCTTTCAATTTGAGGGGGGATAAATATCCAAAAGGGGGGTTGTTGGATCACATGGTAGCTCTATTTATAATTTTTTTAAAGAACTTCTATGCTGTTTTCCATAGTGGCTCTACCAAGTTACATTCTTACCAGCAGTGTATGAGGGTTCCTTCTTCTCCACATCCTCTCAACACTTGTTATTTCTAATCTTGTTGATAATAGCTATTATAACAGGTGTGAGGTGGTATCTCATTGTGTTTTGAATTTTCCTTATAGCTAGTAAGTTAAGCATCTTTTCATATATCTGTTGGCCATTTGTTCAGTTCCTCTGCCCATTTTTAAAATTGAATCATTTTTTGCCGTTGAGTTGAATAAATTCTTTATATAATATATTTAAATATATTTTTATTTATCTCAGAGAGGAAGGGAAAGGGAGAGAGAGACAGAAATATCAATGATGAGAGAATTGAGCTGGTAACCCGGGAATTGAGCTGGCAACCCGGTCATGTGTCCTGACTGGGAATTGAACCGTGACCTTCTGGTTCATAGGTTGACGCTCAACCACTGAGCCATGCCAGGGGGGCTATATATTTTTTATATTAGCCCCTTATAGGAGATAATGTTGCAAGTATTCTTTCGCATTCCATTGATTGCCTTTTTATTTTGTTGATCGTGTCGTTGTTTTCTGTTGTTGTTTGTAGGCTGTTGTTTTTTTTCCCTATGCAGAAGCCTTTTCATTTAATACAGTCCCATTCGTTTATTTTTGCTTTTACTTCCCTTGCTTTTGGGGTCAAATTCATAAAATACTCGTTGAGACTAAGGTCCATAGTTTAGTACCTGTGTTTTCTATGTATATAATTGTTTCAGATCTTGTATTTAGGTCTTTGATCAATTTTGATTAATTTTTGTGTATGGGGTCAAATAGTCTAGTTTCATTCTTTTGCATGTGACTTTGCAATTTTCTCAGCACCATTTATTGAATAAACTTGTTTCTCCATTGTATGTTTTTTTGCTTTTTTGTCAAAAATTAGTAGTCCAGCACTAGCTGGTTGGTTCAGTGGATAGATAGAGTGTTGGCCTGCAGACTGAAGGGTCCCTGGTTCAAAACCGGTCAAGGGCACATGCCTGGGTTGCAGGCTCAGTCCCCTGTAGGGGTATATGTCAACATTGATGTTTCTATCTCTCTCTTCCTCTCTAAAACCAATAAAAATATATATTTTTAAAAATTAGTAGTCCTAATATTTCTGGGCTTTCAATTCGGTTCAATTGGTTCTGGCAATACTATGCAGTTTTGATTACTGTAAATTTGTAGTATAATTTAAAGTTAGGGATTTTGATAATTCCAGCTTTCTTGTTTTTTCTCAAGATTGCCTTGACTATTAGGGGTCTTTTGTGGTTCCATTGAAATATGATGATTTTTTTATTCTATTTCTTTGAGAAATGCCAATGGGGTTTTGATGGGGATTGCATTAAATCTGTATATTGCTTTGGGTAACATGGCCGTTATAACTATGTTGATTCTTCCAATCCATGCACTTAAAAATATCTTTCCATTTCTTTTCATCTTCTTCATTTCCTTTCAGTAATGGCTTGTAATTTTCAATGTATAGACCCTTCACATCCTTTGTTAAGTTTATTGCTAAGTATTTTAATGTGTTTGTTGCAATTGCAAAAGAAATTGTGTTTTGTTTTGTTTTGTTTTCATTTCTTTTTTGGAAATTTTATTGTTACTACATAGGAATATAATGGATTTTTATACATTGATTTTGTATCCTGCAACTTCAAAGTATTTGTTTATTGTTTCTAACAGCTTTTGGTGGAGTCTTTAGGGTTTTTTATATAAAGAATCATGTCATCTTCAAAAATTGACTAAATTTGGATGCCTTTTATTTTGTTTTCTTGCCTGATTGTTCTGGCTAGGACTTCTAGTACTATGTTGAAAAACAGTGATGAGAGTGGGTTACTTAACTTAGAGGAAAAGCTTTCAGTTTTTCATCACTGAATATGATATTAGTTAAGGTTTATCAAATACTACAGGCCTGGTGCACAAAATCCATGCACTTGTGGGGAGGAGGGTCCCTCAGCCCGGCCTGCGACCTCTCACAGTCCGGGAGTCCTCAGGAGATCCTGCATTGAGCGTCTACCCTCTGATGGTCAGTGCATGTCATAGCGACCAGTCATCCCACCATTCAGTCGATTTGCATATTAGCCTTTTATTATATATGATGGCTTATATTATGTTGAGGTATATTCCATCTATGCCCACTATATTGAGTATTTTAATCATAAATGGATATTGTATCTTGTCAAATGCTTTTTTTTTTACATCTACTGATGTGATCATATTACTTTTATCCTTTATTTTGGTAATGTGGTGTGTTACATTGATTGATTTGCATATGATGAACCATTCTCCTGTCCCTGGAATGAACCCCCCCTTGACCATGACATATCATCTTTTAAATGTATTGTTGTATTTTATTTTCTAGTATTTTGCTTAGGATTATGGTATCTATATTAATCAAAGATATTGGTCTGTAATTTTCTTTTTTGTGTGTTGTTCTTGGCAAGTTTTGGTATCAGGATGTTAGCCTCATAAAATAAGTTGCAAAGTATTGGTTCTTTTCAATTTTCTGGGAGAGTTTGAGAAGAATAGGTATCAAATCTTCTTTGAATGTTTGGTAGAATTCACTAGTGAAGCCATCTGGTCTGGGCTTTTACTTGTTGGGAGGTGTTTTTTTTTTTATTACTGTTTCAGTTTTCTTACTATTGATTGGTCTATTTCGTTTTTCCAGTTCTTCATGATTTAGTCTAGGAAGGTTATATATTTCAAAGAATTTGTCCATTTCTTTAAGGTTATTGAATTTGATGGCATATAGACTTTCATAGTATTCTTATATAGTTCTTTGTATTTCTGTGGGGTCCATTTTAACTTTTTCTCTTTTATTTATGATTTTGTTTAAGTATTTTCTCTTTTGTCCTTAGTGAGTCTAGCCAGAGGTTTGTCATTTTATTAAACTGTTCAAAGAACAAACTATGTGTTCCACTAATTTTTCTGTTGTCTTTTTGTTCTCTATTTCTTTTCTAATGTTATTATTTCCTTTCTTCTACTGACTTTGGACTTTGGGTGATCTTCTTTTTCTAGTTCTTTAAGGTAAAATGTTAGGTTATTTATTTAAGATTATTTTACTTTATTTTTCCATCACTGTTTATCCCCTTATACCCTCTTCTTCCTCCTCCCCACAATCACCACACTGTTGTCCATGTCTATGAGTACTTTCTCTCTTTTTTCTTCTTTCTGCTCCATCTGTTCATCGCCCCTCATCAATCTTCTCCATACCAGAACTGTGTTCCTGTCTCTATCTAGGAGTCTATTTCTTGTTAGTCCAGTTTGTTCATTAAATTCCACATATGAGTACTTGTCTTTCTCTGATTGGCTTATTTCACTTAGCATAATGTTCAAGTCCATCCATGCTGCTGCAAATGGTAAAATTTTCTTCCTTTTCATGACCAAGTAGTATTCCATTGTGTAAATGTACCATAGCTGTTTTATCCACTCATCTACTGATGTACACTTGGACTGCTTCCAAATCATGGCTAAATAATGCTGCAATGAACATCAGGGTACATATATTCATTCACTTAGTGTTTTCGGTTTCCTTGGATAAATTCCCAGAAGTAGAATCACTGGATCATAAGGCAGTTCCATTTTTAATTTTTTGAGGTAATTCTATACTGCCTTCCACAGGTTATTTATTTAATATTTGTCTTGTTTCTTGAGGTAGGCCTGTAATGATATAAATATCCCTCTTATAACCACCTTTGCTGTATCCCAAATATTTTGATATGACATATTATCATTCTCATTTGTCTTTATATATATTTTATCTCTTCTTTTATTTCTTCTTTGACCCAGTCATTATTTAGTAACATGTTGTTTAATATCCACATATTTCTGTATTTTTCCACTTTCTTTTTGCAGTTGATTTCCAGTTTCAAAGCATTGTGGTCAAAGTATATGCTTGGTATGAATTTGTTGAGGCTGGCTTTGTCCAAGATATCGTCTATCCTTGAGAATGTTCCATGTACTAGGGTACACTAGAGAAGAATGTATTTTCTCATGTCCTGGGAGGAAGAGCTCTGTAATATTGATTATGTCCATTAGGTCTAATGTGTTATTTAAGACTGATATTTCCTAATTGATTTTCTGTTTGGATGGTCTATGTACAGCTGTAAATGAGGTATTTAGGTCCCCTACAATAATTATATTTTTGTTAGCTTCTCCTTTTCGTTCTGTTACTAGTTGCTTTATATATTTCAGTGCTCCTAGGTTGGTTGCATATATATTGAAAAGTATTATTTCTTCTTTTTATTTTTTATTTAAATTCTTTATTGTTTAAAGTATTACATAAGTCTTCTTTTTCCTTCATTGACCTCTCCCCAGCCGCCTCCACCCCCTAGCACATGCCCTCACCCTGCCCCCCATTGTCTGTGTCCATTGGTTATGCTCATATGCATGCATATAAGTCTTTTGTTTGATCTCTTATTACCTCATTCCCCCGCCTTCCCTTCTCTGTTGGACAGTCTGTTTGGTGCTTCTATGACACTGGTTCTATTTTTGTTCATCAGTTTATGTTGTTCATTATATTCCACAAATGAATGAGATCATGTGATATTTATCTTTCTCTGACTGGCTTATTTCGCTTAGCATAAAGCTCTCCCGTTCTTTTAAAAAAAATATATTGTATTGATTTTTTACAGAGAGGAAAGGAGAGGGATAGAGAGTTAGAAACATTGATGAGAGAGAAACATTGATCAGCTGCCTCCTGCACACCCCCTACTGGGGATGCATGCGCAACCAAGGTACATGCCCTTGACTGGAATCGAAGCCGGGACTCTTTAGTCCACAGGCCGATGCTCTATCCACTGAGCCAAACTGGTTAGGGCAGAATTTCTCTTTTTTTACAGCAGTGTAGTATTCCATTCTGTAGATGCACCACAGTTTTCTAATCCACTCATTTGCTGATGGGCACTTAGGCTGTTTCCAGATCTTAGCTATTGTAAATTGTTCTGCTATGAACATAGTGGTGAATATGTCCTTTCTGATTGGTGTTTCTGTCTTCTTGGAATATATTCCTAGACGTGGAATTACTGGGTCAAATGGAAGCTCCATTTTTAATTTTTTGAGGAAACACTATACAGTTTTCCACAGTGGCTGCACCAGTCTGCATGCCCACCAGTAGTGCAAGAGGGTTCCTTTATCTCTGCATACTCGCCAACACTTGTCGTTTGCTGATTTGTTGATGATAGTCATTCTGACAGATGTAAGATGATACCTCATTGTCATTTTGATTTGCATCTCTTGGATGCTTAGTGACTTTGAGCATGTTTTCATATGTCTCTTAGCCTTCTACATGTCCTCTTTTGAAAAGTGTCCATTTAGGTACTTTGCCCATTTTTTGATTGGATTGTTTATCTTCCTTTTTTAAAGTTGTATGAGTTCCTTGCACATTTTGGAGTTTAAACCCTTATCGGAGATAACATTGTTTGGCAAATATGTTCTCCCATGCAGTGGACTTTCTTGTTGTTTTGTTGATGGTTTCTTTTGCTGTGCAGAAGCTTTTTATTTTGATGTAGTCCCATTTGTTTATTTTCTCCTTAGTTTCCATTTCCCTAGGAGCTGTATCGGTAAATATATTGCTACAACATATGTCTGATATTTTGCTGCCTATAGAGCCTTCTAAGGTTATTATGGTTTCCCGTCTTCCGTTTAAGTACTTTATCCATTTTGAGTTTATTTTTGTGTATGGTGTGTTTGTGGTCTAGTTTCATTTTTTTTGCATGCATCTGTACAACTTTTTTAACACCATTTATTGAAGAGACTGTCTTGGTTCTATTGTATGCTCTTTGTCAAATATTAATTGAGCATAATGGCTTGGGTCGATTTCTGGGTTCTCTGTTCTGTTCCATTGGTCTAATATGTCTGTTCTTGTGCCAGTACCAGGCAGTTTTGAGAACAGTGGCTTTGTAGTATAGCTTGATATCTGGTAGTGTGATCCCTCCAGCTTTGTTCTTCTTTCTCAAGTTTGCTGCAGCTATTCGCGGTCTTTTTTTATTCCAGATGAATTGTTGGAGAGTTTGTTCTAGGTCTTTGAAGTATGCAATTGGTATTTTAATGGGGATTGCATTGAATCTATAGATTGCTTTGGGTAGTATGGACATTTTAATGATGTTGATTCTACCAATCCATGTACACGGTATATTCTTCCATTTGTTTATGTCTTTCTCTATCTTTTCAGTGTCCTGTAATTTTCTGAGTACATGTCCTTTACCTCCTTGATTAAATTTATTTCTAGGTATCTTAATTTTTGGTTGCAATGGTAAATGATATTGTTTTTTTAGTTTCTCTTTCTGTGAGTTCATTATTGTGTATAAAAAAGCCATAGATTTCTGGGTATTAATTTTGTAATCTGCTATGTTTCCAAATTCATTTATTAATTCTAGTAGTTTTTTGATGGAGTCTTTAGGGTTTTCTATGTACAATATCATGTCATTTGTAAATAATGACAATTTTATTTCTTCTTTTCTGATTTGGATTCCTTTTATTTCTTCTTATCAGATCGCTGTGGCTAGCACTTCCAGTACTATGTCGAACAGGAGTGGTGAAAATGGGCATCCCTGTCTTTTTGCTGTTCTTAGGGGAAATGGTTTTAGTTTTTGCCCATTGAGTATGATGTTGGCTGTAGGTTTGTCATATAAGGCTTTTATTATGTTGAGGTATGATCCCTCTATTCCCACTTTGCTGAGAGTTTTTATCAGCAAAAGGTGTTGAATTTTGTTAAATGCCTTTTCTGCATCAATTGATATGATTATGTGATTTTTGTCTCTCAATTTGTTTATGTGACATATCATGTTTATTGATTTGGGGATTTTGTACCAGCCTTGCATCCCTGGAATAAATCCCCATTGGTCATGGTGTATGATCTTTCTAATGTAATGCTGAATCCGATTTGCTAGAATTTTGTTGAGGATTTTGGCATTAGTGTTCATTTGGGATATTGGCCTATAATTCTCTTTCTTTGTAGTGTATTTATTTGGTTTTATGATTAGGGTAATGCTGGCTTCATAGAAAGATCTTGGAAGTGTGCCTTCCTCTTGAATTTTTTAGAATAGTCTGAGAAGGACAGGTTTTAGTTCTTCTTTGAATGTTTGGTAAAACTCCCCTGAAGCCGTTTGGTCCAGGCTTTTGTTTGCTAGAAGATTTTTGACGACTGCTTCAATTTCCTCCTTAGTTATTGGCCTGTTGACATTTTTTAATTTTTCTTGATTGAGTTCTGGAAGGTTGTATTTTTAAAGGAATATGTCCATTTCTTCTAGGTTGTTTAGTTTGTTGGACTAGAGATGTTCATCTTATTTTTTTACAATCCTTTGTATTTCTGTGGGGTCTGTTGTTTTTTCACCTCTTTCATTTTTGATTTTGTTTATTTGGGTTCTCTCTCT
>NW_005355410.1:1269051-1281517 GCF_000412655.1 Myotis brandtii | reverse complement strand
TGTGTGTGTGTGTGTGTGTGTGTGTGTGTGTGTGTGTGTGTGTGTGTGTGTTTTGGTCTCGATTTCATTTATTTCTGCTCTGATCATTATCATCCCATTCCTTTTGCTCACTCTGGGCTTTTCTTGTTGCTGTCTTTCTAATTCTTTAAGTTGTAGATAATTTATTATTGGTCATGGTGTATGATCTTTCTAATGTAATGCTGAATCCGATTTGCTAGAATTTTGTTGAGGATTTTGGCATTAGTGTTCATTTGGGATATTGGCCTATAATTCTCTTTCTTTGTAGTGTATTTATTTGGTTTTATGATTAGGGTAATGCTGGCTTCATAGAAAGATCTTGGAAGTGTGCCTTCCTCTTGAATTTTTTAGAATAGTCTGAGAAGGACAGGTTTTAGTTCTTCTTTGAATGTTTGGTAAAACTCCCCTGAAGCCGTTTGGTCCAGGCTTTTGTTTGCTAGAAGATTTTTGACGACTGCTTCAATTTCCTCCTTAGTTATTGGCCTGTTGACATTTTTAAATTTTTCTTGATTGAGTTTTGGAAGGTTGTATTTTTAAAGGAATATGTCCATTTCTTCTAGGTTGTTTAGTTTGTTGGACTAGAGATGTTCATCTTATTTTTTTACAATCCTTTGTATTTCTGTGGGGTCTGTTGTTATTTCACCTCTTTCATTTTTGATTTTGTTTATTTGGGTTCTCTCTCTGCTTCTTTGTGAGCCTGTCTAGAGGTTCATCAATCTTGTATATTCTTTCAAAAAACCAGGTTTTGGTTTCATTGATCTTTTGTTTGTGTGTGTGTGTGTGTGTGTGTGTGTGTGTGTGTGTGTGTTTTGGTCTCGATTTCATTTATTTCTGCTCTGATCATTATCATCCCATTCCTTTTGCTCACTCTGGGCTTTTCTTGTTGCTGTCTTTCTAATTCTTTAAGTTGTAGAGTTAGATAATTTATTACCAGTTTTTCTTTCTTTTTTATTATTTTTTTTTTTTTAGGTAGGCCTGTAATGCTATGAACTTTGCTCTCAGGATTGCTTTCACTGTGTCCCATAGGTGTTGGATTGTTGTGTTTTCATTGTCATTAGTTTCCAGAATGTTTTTAATTCCTTATTTGACCTTTTTGGTAACCCAATCATTGTGTAATAGCATGCTATTCAGTCTCCAGTGTTTGAATTTTTTTATTGTTTTTATTGTTGTTGATTTCTAATATTATGCCATTGTGATCTGAGAAGATGCTTGATATGATTTTAATCTTCTTGAATTTGGAGAGACTTTGCCTGTGACCCAGTATGTGGTCTATCTTTGAAAATGTTCCATGTTCACTTGAGAAGAATGTATATTCTGTAGCTTTGGTGTGAAATGTTTTGAAGATGTCCATTAAGTCCAACTAATCTAGTGAGTAATTTAAGATTGCTGTTTCTTTGCTGATTTTTGTCTAGAGGATTTATCTAGTGATGTCAATTTTGTATTAAAGGCCCCTTCTATTATTGTATTGCTGTCGATCTCTCCCTTGATATCTTCCAGAAGTTTTTTTTTAATGTATTTGGGTGCTCCTGCATTGGGTGCATATATGTTTACCAAGGTTATATCCTCTTCTTGTATCAATCCATTTAGTATTATGAAGTGGCCTTCTTTATCTCTTGTTATGGCCTTCATTTTGAGGTCTGTTTTGTCAGATTAAGTATTGCTACCACAGGTGTTTTTTTCATTCCCATTTGCCTGGAAAATATTTTTCCATCCCTTCATTTTCAGTCTGTATGAGTCTCTTGTTCTGAGGAGGGTCTCTTTAGACAGCAAATATATGGGTTATGTTTTCTTATCCATTCAGCCACTCACTGTCTTTCAATCAGAGCATTTAATCCATTTACATTTAAAGTTATTATTGATAGGTACTTGTTTGTAGCCATTTTTATTTTTTGTGCCTGTGTTTCTTCTTCTCCTCTGACCCCTTTTTTTTCTTCTTTTGACAACAGTTGCTTTAGAATTTCTTGCCTTGCTGGCTTGGTAGTGATAAACTCCCTTAGCCTTTCTTAGACTGTGAAGCTCCTGATTTCCCCTTCAATTTTGAATGATAGCCTTGCTAGATAGAGTATTCTTGGGTTCAGTCCCTTTCTTTGCATCACTTTATATACTTTCTTCCATTCCTTTATGGCCTAATATGTTTTTGTTGAGAAATCATTTGATAGTCTAATGGGAGTTCACTTGTAGGTAACTTTCTGTCTCTTTCTTGCAGCCTTTAAGATTCTCTCTTTGTCCTGAACATTTGCCATGGTAATTATGATGTGTCTCAGTATGGGTCTTTTTGGATTATCTTGTTTGGGACTCTCTGTGCTTGTGTGAATTTTTTCTTCTCCAAGTCAGGGAAGTTTTCTGACATTATTTCTTTGAATAGATTTTCTAGCCCTTGCTCTTATTCTTGTCATTCTGGCACCCCTATAATACGTATGTTGCTTCATTTCATGTTGTCCCAAAGCTCCCTCAGGCTCTCCTCCTGTCTTTTGATTTTTTTTTCTCCAATTGCAGTTCAGATTGGGTGTGTTTTGCTTCCCAGTCTTCTAATTCGCTAATTTGGTCCTCCGCTTCCTTAGTCTACTTTTGAAAGCTTCCATAGTGTTTTTTACTGTACCTATATCACTCTTTATTTCCTCTTGATTCTTGCATAGGTTGTTGATTTTCTCATCTGGCTGGTTTATGAATTGTATGACCCTTATGCTGAATTCTTTTTTCTGACATTTTTCATACCTCTGTTTCATTTAGTTCCTTTTCTGGCAATTCCTGTTTTTCTTTTCTTTGGGGGTTATTCTCCTGTCTCCCCATTTTTTGCTCTCACCGAAGGATCTAGGTGTAGAGTCACACAGGGCCTGTGGCTGCAGTGGTAGGCTTGGTGGTGGGTGGCGTGGTTGCACTCTGGTGTTTACCTATGCCGCCATCTTGGTCTCTTATCTCCTTTCAGTTTTTCACGCTGTCACAGGCCACGGCTGCTCCTTGGGCAGGTGCTGTGTAGGCTTGAGTCCTGGTATCTGTGGGTCTGCAGCCAAAGCAGCAGGTCCCTGGCCGGAGTGACTGTAGGGTCCTGGTGGTGTCTGAGAGCACTCTGGGTGGAGGTAAGGCTGTGCTCCCAGTCAAAACAGCTCTCCTATTTAAGATGGTGTGGCCTCTGCAACCAAGCTGGTCTCCTCAGGAGTGATTACAGTAATAGCGGACGCTGCCTGGCTAGGTGAGCCCGGTCCACCAGCCCCTGAAAGTCCTGCAGGATCTAACTGTCACACACACATACACACACACACACACACACACACACACACACACACACACAGACCACATCCACACACTCCCCTTTCTCTCCCTCACTCCTCACACTCTCTTCCTCACTGCCATCCTTCTGGCCACCATCTTCCAATATCTGTTATTTCTTCTTGATGTATTGTCCCCTTTATCTTTACAAAATGTCCAATTTTGTCTCATATTCCCTTTTTATCTTGAAATGTATTTTGTCAGATGTAAGTATGGCTACACCTGCTTTTCCCTGGAAGCCATTTTATTGGAGTATCATTTTCCATCCTTTCACTTTGTTCTATGTTTGTCTTCGTACCTGAGATGTGTCTCATGAAGGCAGGATATATAGCTGGGTTTTGTTTTTTATTCAGCCCACTACTCTGTGCCTTTTAATTGGTAAGTTCAGTTCATTGAGAGTGATTACTGATATATGAGGATTTTAATTTTATTTTTGTTTTCTGGTATTGCTGTATCTCCATTGTTTCTTTTCCCTTGTGTTTCTTTTTTTTTTGTTTTAGTTTGACTATCTTTTATGATGTTTTCCTCCATTTCATTTTTTGTTGCTAGGTGTTTCAGTTCTAGATTTTTTGTGGTCATCATTAAGTTTATGAAAAAGAAAGTTTCATGTATACAATAGTGCTCTTTCCTCTGAGTCCATCTTATCTCTATTCACCAGTATAAGTTCTTTCAAATTTCACTCTAAGTGATAACACATTTGTTTCATGTACTGTTTTGTTTATTTAGGTACTATTAAACCTAGAAAA
This sequence comes from Myotis brandtii, assembly GCF_000412655.1. Taxonomy (NCBI): domain Eukaryota; kingdom Metazoa; phylum Chordata; class Mammalia; order Chiroptera; family Vespertilionidae; genus Myotis; species Myotis brandtii. The sequence continues at coordinate 1,277,486 of NW_005355410.1, read as the reverse complement.
CGAGCTGAGTCAGAGGCAAAAGTTATTCGTGGTGAAGGTTTTAAGACTGTTGCAGCAACACAATATGAAACAATAGCAGCAATGACCAACCTGGCTATAGTAAACTGTCAAATATATGGAAGAAATGCACTTAACCTTAAGGTATGCTAGATCTTTTTAATGGCATGTTTTGTTGTATTATCAATTATTTTGATAATACAATTCCTAACTGAAGTTAGTTTGCATAGTATTAAAGGAATCTTTCTTATTGCAATAGAGACTTCCCCAGGAACACATTAAAATTGCATCTCTAAACCTATCTGTCCTAGTTTACCTTCATCCCAGTTTTTAAAATTTCTCATGCCCAAAGCAATTATAATGCTTTTTTTAATTACTTAACATGATTAAAATAGTGGGATTCAGAATTATCATTAATTTATCAACAATTTTTGGCCTTTGTGCCAACTCTAACACTAGGCTAGCTTTTCACTGAATGTAAGCCCAGTATAATGAATAACTGTAATAATAGTTACCATTTATTAAGCATCCACTATGTGCAAAGCAAATGTTAGCTTTCAAACTTATAATTCAGCAAAACAACCACCTTATAATTTAGCAAAGTAGGTATTATAATCTTCATTTTACAGATGAGAGCACTGAAGTTCAATGAAAGTAACTTGCAGAAGATCACAAAGCAAGGAAGTGGCAGAGCTTGCGTTTGAACCTAAAACTCTTTGACTTCAAAATCTATGATCTTTTATATTAAAATATGTTTTGAAATAAGTTCATTAAAATTGAAAAAATAGGAAAAGTTGCAGGAAGAGTTTCTTTGGGAAATTGGAACATTAAAAAATGTTTATGTGCCTGGTTGGTGTGGCTCAACTGACTTCTTTTGCTGCCATCCCTTCACCCATGTGTACTCTCTCCTTTCCTTGGGATCTGAGATGCTCTTCTATGTTGACACCCTCCTCATTATTTGGGTTCTGTCATCCTGTGCTGAAATTTAATGACGTGTAGAATTCCTCCCTGCCCTACTCAGATTATGATGAATTATGTTGGAGTAATCCTTTCCTGCCCACATAAATGTCTTTTGTTTTGGCTAATTTTAATATTTTCTCTTTGTTGTTGAATTTAAGCAGTTTTACTATGATGGTGTAATTTGTTAAAATACTTATCTTCCTATAGTTCATAGCACTTTTTAAATATATGGATTCATATTGCTTATCATTTCTGGCAAAATTTTGTTAGTATCTCTTCAAACATTGCCTCTGCCCCACTCTTTATGTTCTCTTCTTATTGGAATTTAGACACATGTATCTGAAACCTTTTCATCCTGTCCATACTCTCTTTCCTGTATTTTCCTTTTACTCTCTGTGCTTTATTCTGAGTATTTTTTTATTACTTAAATTATAGTTCAATTTTATTCTCTTTTCAGCCAAGTCCTTGATTTTTATTTAATCATCTAAATTTTTTATTTAAATATTTTGTCATTTAAATTTTTATTTTATTATCTAATTTCTTGAGCCTATTAATCAGTTATTTTATTTTTTAAAGATTTTTAAAATTGATTTTTAGAAAGAGAGGAAGGGAGAGGGAGAGAGAGAGAGAGAGAGAGAGAGAGAAACATCTATGGGAGAGCAAAACCTCAATGGGCTGCTCCCTGCATGCCCTCCACAGGGAATCGAGCCCACAACCCAACATGTGCCCCAACCAGGAATCAGACCAGCAACCCTTCACAGGAGATGCCCAACCAACTGAGCCACACTGGCCAGGGCACAGCTATATTTTAATACATTGGATATATCCAATATGTGGATTCTCTGTGGGTCTGTTTCTATGATCTACCATTAATCTTGATTTTTGTCCAATTATTGTCTTTTTGCATGTCTTTTTATTCTTGACTAGAGGCCCAGTGCACGAAATTCATGCATGGGGAGGGGGGTGTCACTCAGCCCAGCCTGTGCCCTCTCACAATCTGGGACCCCCCAGGTAGGGTCCCTAGGCCTGGCCATCGATAAGGGTCTATTGGGGCTTTCCTTCCCCTGGCTGCCGAAAGCTGGTCCCACCCCCGCCACTGCCACTGCTTGTCATCTGTGTGGCACTGCACCTTCCCCCACCCCCACTGGTTGCCTCCCTCAGCGGGCGACAGGTGTGGGGTGCAATCTCTTGGCTGGTCTGGGCCTCTCTCTGTGAGGCACCGCCAGCCGGGTAGCCTGGGCCTCCCTCTTTGGGGTGATCCATTGCAGAATCATCCCCCCTCCCCATTGATCACTCCACAGAGGGTGGCCTGGGCCTCCCTCTGCAGGGTGATCATGGGGTGATGGCAGAGCCTCCTGATCAATCACATTGCACCTGCCTTGGCTGGCCTGGTGCCAGTGCATGTCATAGTGTGGTCGTCCAGAAGATCGTCCAGACCAGGGGTGGGCAAACTTTTTGACTCGAGGGCCACAATGGGTTCTTAAACTGGACCGGAGGGCCGGAACAAAAGCATGGATGGAGTGTTTGTGTGAACTAATATAAATTCAAAGTAAACATCATTAAATAAAAGGGTACTTTTTTTTTTTTTTTTTTTAGTTTTATTCATTTCAATAGTTTGCCCACGGCTGGTCCAGACAGTCGTTCTGTTGTTTGGTCATTCGATCAATTTGCATATTACGCTTTTATTATTATAGATTGCTTGGTAAATGTTGTTTAGAGGGAGTTTGAGGACCTAGATGATGTTCTCTTCTTCCAGATAATTTTTATTGTTGCTTCTGGCAGGCAGAGAAGTTAGGGAATATTCACTTTAATTTAGTCAGACGATAAACTGGTTTTATTCTGGGCTCTACACTTTGTAGAGCTTTTCTGTTAACCTCTTCTCTCAGGGCTGTAGCCTTTCAGCCATCTTATACTGTCTGTGGCCCCTCTTCCTTGGTATGTCCTGAATTCCATGTTTTGTATCCCTAGTCCAATTAGACTGGCTATAGTTCTATTCAGCTTCTTGATAACAGTTTTGGTTTAGGCAACTGACTTTTTGAGAAAAATAGTATTGAGTATTGTGTTTATCATTCTGAGATTTTCTTCTCTCTGGAGTTTTGGCTTATTAAGCTCTAGTTACCTTGGTAATTCCTTAAGTCTTTATTGTGCTATATTTTTTTGTTTTTGTTTTAGTAGAAGAATTGATTTGAAAAAAGGTCAGTAGTAGAAGTGAAAAATCATTTTATCTAGTTTTGAAGTGAATTCCTTTAATCAGAGTTGTCAAGCTTTTTCTGTAAAGGGCTAGATAGGAAAATTGGAGGCTTTGAGGGCTACATGGTTTCTGTCACAACTACTCAACTGTGTTGTGTTGTAAAAACGTGTTCATATACAATAGCTAAACTTGTGAGCATGCTGTCTTCCAGTAAAAATTTGTCAAGAAAAACATGGCCAACTGTATTTTGCTACTCCCCTTTTCAACGGAAGAAGAATACATCTTTTAAAAAGTTGATTGTATCTAGTCAAGAAAAAATTATTTCCACAGTTATTAATATTATTTTTTTAAATATTGGACTCCAGAGTAGGATCCTGAGCTCTGTACAGTGATAGAAAAGAATTAAAAGTCATAATTTTGGGGGCTTATTAAAGAAACAGATTTTATATAAACAAAAACTTATAACTTATACAAATCAAATGTACTGGTCAATATTATATAGACTAAGTGCATAAATGCTTAAAAGTTACTAGAGCAATTCAAAAAAATTGAGAAAGCCTTCACATTATTATTTAGTTTTTTACATTCCTTCCATGACAACCACAGCATTGAAGTTCAAAAACAAATAAAGCTCTTTCAATCTCTCCATATTTCACTTCTAGTCTTATTACCTTCCCTGTAACCCCTGATTTGGGCAAAAATGAATGGGATTTGAATCTGAAGGTGCCCACTCAGTAGTCAGCATGACAGGATGAGGTTCCTGCCTCCTGGCTGAGCCAGTTCCGTCACAAGCCCCCACTCTATTAATAAATCACCATGATATGCACTACTTCTTTCACATCCTTTATATTAAATTGCACACAAAAAATGAATGGATCTATCATTTAAACCTATAATCTTGACTATTACCAATAAAGCCAAACTTTAATCTTCAGAGGATTTGAAGTTGAAGGTTAAAGTGCTTTTTTTTTTTTGGTCTTCTGTTCTCAGGATATAAACCCTGACTTCCACCTCAGCCTCCTCATTTTCAAACCACCATTTGAAGTCCCCCTAATGTACCAGGCTGCTTCTCACTCCATCTGTACATCTTCTTTCTTCTGGGAAGTTTGCCCTTGTAGAAAAAGTAAAATCTTGGTCATAAAAGTCAGTTCTAGTATAACAGCTCTTCAATAATTATTTCCAACTCCTTAGTAACCACTATATTTTACCATTTTTAAAGCGTACATTGAGAAAGCCTTTGCGTTATTATTTAGTTCTTCACATCCCTTCCACAATAACCACAGCAAACAGATTTTATGATGGAATAGTGAAAGAGAGATCTAGGGTACTTGGGGTAGGCAGGCCTAATGTTATATCCACAGTCCTAGACATTCACTCATTCAGCCAATATTTATTAAGAACCCACTATGTACCAGGGTAAACTATGTATCTCACTATGTGTTAATGTGCAAAACAAACAAAAATGCCTATTTCATGGAGCTTATACTTTAGTGGGGTGAAATTATACAGTACACATAGTTATACACACCCTGTCCTGTGGTGAGAAGAGCTATGAAAAAATAAAGCAAGTGGATGGTCAGGGAGAGGTTGCTATTTATGATGAGTTGGTGAGAAAAGGCCTCTTTGTTCAAATGACTTAAGAGTATACAGCTGACTATAAGCAGGCTGCTGACTGAGGTGAGAAAATAATTATTGGGAATAGATAAGGGGCAAACTGTCCATGCAGATGGAATATAAAGGCACTAGTTATGTGCACACACTAAGTTGAATGATTCGAAACTGTAACAGACACATTTCTGCTACATAATTTAGTGTACACGATTTCTGCCAAGAAGAGAAAAATGTTTAATACCAGAAAGAAATAACACTTACTTTTATCAACTACCAAAATGTAGACATTTATAAATATTAATATTTTATTAAAATGTCAGTCTTGAAACCAGTATTGTCAATTCCAAGATTTTTTAGTCATGAACCTTTCATTCTTACATAGTATTTGCCATAGCCTAATGCATTGGCAATAATACCCCATTCACTGCAAGCTTAGGTTTGATCCTCATTAGAGTTCCTTGGTGCATTCAGTTGGTCACTAGAGATTCTATGATCCTTAAGAAACAAATTTAATGCTTCAACTTTCCTGAAACATTAAATATACTGGGGGCACCAGTCATGTTTTAGTCAGTTCAGGTTGTTATGATAACATACCATAGATTGAGTGGCTTAAACAACATTTATTGATTACAGTTATCATGGTGAGAAAGTTTAATATTGAGGTCAGCTGATTTTGTTCCTAGTGACAGCCCTCTTGTTCACACCTGTCTTCTTGCTGTATCATCATATGGCAGGGAGGAGGGAGAGGTGGGGGTAGGAAGGGAGAGAGAGGGGAACTCTGGTCCCCTCCTTTTTTTTTAATAAGGGCTCCACCCTTCATCAGGTCTCCACCATTAAGACCTCATCTAACTCTATTTCCCAAAGGCTTCACCTCTACAAAACATCACAATGGGAATTAGTGTTTCAACGTATGAATTTCTGGGGACAAAAACATTTAGTCCATAACAAGGGATAATTTTTCCTTTCAGAAATTTGTATATTTAATCAATAAATTTTATATAGGTATCAGATTAATACAAAGAGAAATAGAAGTGTTGGTGGAAATGTGGGCTCTCAGTTCTTGACTTTATGCAGGAAAGATTTCACAGTATGAGTCCAGGTGATTTTGAGAGTACATTTATTAAAGCTGGAGATAGTGAAACAAAGGAAGGACTTAAGATAGAAGAGGCAAGATCATAGCCACAGAAGTGAGCCTAGGCGGAGCTGCCTTGGCTCTTTGGAAACATGAGGAAGAGTTGAGCCTAGGTGTAGCTGCCTTGGCCCTTTTGAAAGAAAACACAGAAGCAGAAGAAATGAGCCAGCTGGGCTATGTGGATTCAGAAAACAAGTTACAGAGGCAAAAGAAGGGCCATTGACAACAGGTTCAGGGGGTTAGCCCAGGATGAGCTGCCCCACTAGTTGCATTTCTCCTGGGAACCTTTAGAGCTTACAGGAGAAAAAAAGCAGAGATATAAGCCTGAGGAAAGAAGTGGGGAAAGGCCATGGGCATACTCCAGTGAGAGAGAGAGAGAGAGAGAGAGAGAGAGAACTGGATCCTTTGCCTTAAGAGGTTTTATCTGTTTTCCAAAGACAAGAATTTTAGGGGAAGTCTCAAGGGAGAATCTTAATAGAATATTCATCAGCTTTCCAGGTGTGTCTTTAAAAGGTCATGGTCTCTACTGTTTGGTCAGCACTATGGTAGGGAGTCATTAGTCATTGATTAATGCTTAAGGGAGTGGTAGTACAAGGGAGAAGGAGGCAGGTGAGTCAGGGTGCAGTTTGAATTAGCTATCTGTCTCAGTTTCCCTATTCAACTTGCCAAGGAATTTTCCTGGCATCTTACTATCCTGCCTCAGAACTAGAGCCATGAAAAAACCCAGGTGGTGAACAGGAAAATTAAATATAAAATATATTTATGGTTTCATGATTTACATTTAAGTCTTTTATTTATTTTGAGTTTATTCTTGTGTCTGGTGTGAGTTGATGGTCTAATTTCTTTTTTTGCATGTACCTGTCCAATTTTTCCAGCAGCATTTATTGAAGAGACTGTCTTTACTCCATTGTATGCTCTTGCCTCCTTTGTCAAATATTAGTTGAGCATAATGGCTTTGGTTGATTTCTGGGGGTCTCTGTTCTGTTCCATTGATCTATATATATGCCTATTCTTGTGCCTGTACCAGGCTGTTTTGATTATAATGGCTTTGTAGTATAACTTGATAGACAGTATTGTGATTCCTCCAACTTTGTTCTTCCTCAGGATTGTAGATATTTGTTGGGGTCTTTTTTGGTTCCATGTACATTTTTGGAGTCTTTCTTCTAGACCTGTGAAATATGCTGATGGTATTTTAATAGAGATTGCATTGAATCTATAGATAGCTTTATGTAGAATGGACATTTTAATGATGTTAGTTCTGCCAATCCATGAACATGGTATACTCTTCCATTTGTTTCTATCTTCCTCTATCTCTTTTTTCAGTGTCCTATAGTTTTCTGAGTACAAGTCTTTTACTTCCTTGGTTAAGTTTATTCCTAAGTATCTTATTTTTTTGTTGCAGTGGTAAATTTTTTTTTAAGTTCCTCTTTCTGAGAATTCAATATTAATGTATAAAAATGCTATAGGCAGCAAAATATGACATCTCTCATAGCCGATACATCTCCTGGGGCAAGAAAAACAAAGAATAAAATAAACAAATGGGACTACATCAAAATAGAAAAAGTTTCTGCCAAGCAAAAGAAACCATCAACAAAATGAAAAGGGAGCCCATCTTATGGGAGAACATATTTGCCAATGGTACATCTGATAAGGGGTTAATAGTCAAAGTACATAAGGAACTTATACAACTTAACAAAAGGAAGACAAAAAAATCCAATTACAAAGTGGGCAAAGGACCTAAATAGACAATTCTCCAAAGTAGGCATACAGAAGGCCAATAGACAGGAAAAATGCTAAAAGTCACTAATCATCAGAAAGGTGCAAATTAAAACTACAATGAGGTATCACCTGACCCCTGTCAGAATGGCTACCATCAACAAATCAACAAATGACAAGTGATGGTGAGGATGTGTAGAAAAGGAAACCCTAGTGCACTGCTGGTGGGAATGCAGACTGGTGCAGCTACTATGGAAAACAGTATGGAGTTTCCTCAAAAAATTAAATATGGAACTGCCATTTGACCCAGTGATCCCACTTCTGGGAATATATCCTAAGAATCCCAAATCACTAATCAGAAAGAATGTATGTATCCCTATATTCAGAGCAGCACAATTTACAATAGCTAAGATCTGGAAACAGCCCAAGTGCCCATCAGTAGACAAGTGGATAAAAAACCGGTGGTAGATTTACACAATAGAATACTATGCAGCTGTAAAAAAAAAAAAAAAAAAAAAAAAAAAGGATCTCTTACCTTTGAAACAGCATGGAGAGACCTGGAGAATGTTATGCAAAGCATAATAAGCTAGTCAGAAAAAGACAAGTTGATATGTGGAATCTAAAAAACAAAATAAACTGTTGGACAACATAGATCCAAAGACATAGAAACATGGAAGAGACTGTCAAATCTCAGAGGGAAGGCAGAGGTGGGTGGGTGGTTTGGAAGTGATTAACCAAAGAACTTATATGCATATATGTATAACCCATTGACACAGACAATAGTGTGGTGAAAGCCTGAAGTGGGGTCGGATACAGGCTAGAAGGGGT
>NW_005355410.1:1246875-1267657 GCF_000412655.1 Myotis brandtii | reverse complement strand
ATCAGGCCAGCAGGGGAGTAGTTAGGCATGGATCAGGCTGGCAGGGGAGTGGTTAGGGGGTGATCAGGCTGGCAGGCAGGTGAGCGGTTGGGAGCCAGCAATCCCAGACTGTGAGAGGGATGTCCAACTGCCGGTTTAGGCCCGATCTCGGTGGGATCGGGCCTAAACCAGCAGTCGGACATTTCCTGAGGGGTCCCAGGTTGGAGAGGGTGCAGGCTGGGCTGAGGGACACCCCCCTCCAAATGCACGACTTTCATGCACTGGGCCTCTAGTATGCATATAAGTTCTGCTGTTAATCTCTTCCTGCTACCCCTCCCCACTTCCCTCTGAGATTCATTGGTCTGTTTCATGTTTTCATGTCTCTGGTTCTATTTTATTCATCAGTGTATTTTGTTCATTAGATTTTTTGTTCATTTATTTTACTTTTTAAATTTAATTGTTGATAGATATGCATTTATTGCCATTTTATTATTCATATTTTTTACCTTTTATTTCTTCTTCTTCTTCTTCTTCTTCTTCTTCTTCTTCTTCTTCTTCTTCTTCTTCTTCTTCTTCTTCTTCTTCTTCTTCTTCTTCTTCTTCTTCTTCTTCTTCTTCTTCTTCTTCTTCTTCTTCTTCTTCTTCTTCTTCTTCTTCTTCTTCTTCTTCTTCTTCTTCTTCTTCTTCTTCTTCTTCTTCTTCTTCTTCTTCTTCTTCTTCTTCTTCTTCTTCTTCTTCTTCTTCTTCTTCTTCTTCTTCTTCTTCTTCTTCTTCTTCTTCTTCTTCTTCTTCTTCTTCTTCTTCTTCTTCTTCTTCTTCTTCTTCTTCTTCTTCTTCTTCTTCTTCTTCTTCTTCTTCTTCTTCTTCTTCTTCTTCTTCTTCTTCTTCTTCTTCTTCTTCTTCTTCTTCTTCTTCTTCTTCTTCTTCTTCTTCTTCTTCTTCTTCTTCTTCTTCTTCTTCTTCTTCTTCTTCTTCTTCTTCTTCTTCTTCTTCTTCTTCTTCTTCTTCTTCTTCTTCTTCTTCTTCTTCTTCTTCTTCTTCTTCTTCTTCTTCTTCTTCTTCTTCTTCTTCTTCTTCTTCTTCTTCTTCTTCTTCTTCTTCTTCTTCTTCTTCTTCTTCTTCTTCTTCTTCTTCTTCTTCTTCTTCTTCTTCTTCTTCTTCTTCTTCTTCTTCTTCTTCTTCTTCTTCTTCTTCTTCTTCTTCTTCTTCTTCTTCTTCTTCTTCTTCTTCTTCTTCTTCTTCTTCTTCTTCTTCTTCTTCTTCTTCTTCTTCTTCTTCTTCTTCTTCTTCTTCTTCTTCTTCTTCTTCTTCTTCTTCTTCTTCTTCTTCTTCTTCTTCTTCTTCTTCTTCTTCTTCTTCTTCTTCTTCTTCTTCTTCTTCTTCTTCTTCTTCTTCTTCTTCTTCTTCTTCTTCTTCTTCTTCTTCTTCTCTTTCTACTTCTTCTTCTTCAAGAATACCCTTCAACATTTCATGTAATACTGGCTTGGTTGTGATGAACTCCTTTAGCTTTTCCTTGTCTGGGAAGCTCTTTATCTGACTTTCAATTCTAAATGATAACCTTGCTGGGTAGGGTAAACTTGGTTATAGGTCCTTGCTTTTCATCACTGAATATTTCTTGCAAAGCTTCTGTTGAGAAATCAGCTGGCAGTTGTATTGGCACTCCCTTGTAGGTAACTAACTGCTTTTCTCTTGCTGCTTTTAAGATTATCTCTTTGTTTTGAACTTTTGGCATTTTAATTATGATTTGTCTTGGTGTGGGCCTCTTTGGGTTCATGTTGTTTGGGATTCTGTGCTTCCTGGACTTGTATGTCTAGTTCTTTCACCAGGTAAGGGAAGTTTTCTGTCATTTTTTCAAATAGTTATTTGATATCTTGCTTCCTCTCTTCTCCATCTGGTATCCCCATGATGCAAATGCTGGTACACTTGAAGTTGTCCCAGAGGCTCCTTACACCATCTTCATATTTTTGGATTATTTTTTCTTTTTGCTGTTCTTATTGGGTATTTTTTTGCTTACTTATATTCCAAATCTTGATTCTCAACTCTACTATTGATCCCCTGTAAATTATTCCTTATTTCAGTTAGTGTATCCTTCATTTCTGACTTGTCTTTTTTTATGTTGATGTTCTCTGTAAGTTCCCTAAAGTTCTCATTAGGTTCTTTGAGCATATTTATAACATTGTTTTGAACTCAGTATCTAGTAGTTTTCTTGCTTCCATTTCATTTAGTTCTTTTTCTGGAGATATTTCCTGTTCTTTCATTCGTGACATATTTCTTTGTATCTGCATTTTGGCTGTGTTTGTTTTTATGTATTATGTAGATCTACTATGTCTCCTGGAGTTAGTTGAGTGGCCTTGTGTAGTAGGTGTCCTGTGGGGCCCAGTGGCTCCGCCTCCCCAGTCACCTGAGCTGGGCACTCCATGTGTGCCCCTGTGAGAGTTATGTACACTGTCCGATTATACTTGAGCCTTGATGTATGTTGGCATCACTGGGAGGAGTTGACCTCCAAGCCAATTGGATGTGAGGACCACCTGTGATTATAGTAGGAGAGCTGCTGTGTAGGAGCCAACCCTATGGAGCAGGACTTGCTTCATTAGGACTTTGGTGCTCACTGAGTCTGCCACTTGCTTGTGTCACTCGTGGAGGTGGTAGGATTGTAATCCTGTATGGTTGAAGCTGACTACCAGGTGTACTGGCTCTGGGACCTCCCAGGAGATGCAAAGTCAGCCTCTACCTGTGCCCTGTCTGAGGCCACCCAGCATGAGCTACAAAGCAATCTGCAGATGCCTGCTACTTGTGTTGAGCTTGGAGGTGCCAGGGAGAGGCCAAGCTATGAACTAGGGTGGGCTGCCCTAGTGTCAAGCCTGGAGCCCCTTATCGAGAGGTACGAGGCACACTGATGCCAGGTGCTGCTTGTTTGAGAGATTTTAGGAAATTAAAATGAGAGAAGAGAGGCCAGTTGTATGGAAAAGCCACTGGAAATGGCTTGGATGAATCTGAAAGTAAGGAGGGGTGGGGTCTCAGGGAATCACTGAACAAGTCAAAAACAAGTCAAAAAGTATGAGCCAGATTGATGGAGATTCAGATATGGCACAGCTTGTCAGCTCTGTGGCAGGGAGGGTTCAGCAAAGGAACAATTGCCTCTGCCAGAGCTTCTGTCTGTGAGAAAGCTGTCCCTCCAGCTCTTTCCCGATTTCAGACAATTTAGTTCCTCTGTGAGTGGCCAGGATTTCTTTCAATCTGCTGCCCTAGTGCTGGAGCTCAGAGGGAGTGAGTCCATGCATGGGCCCTTTAAGAGGAACTACCTGGGACTCCAGCAGTCTCTGTGTCACTCATCCACAATCCCTGCTGGTTTTTACAGTCAGAAGTTGTGGAGACTTCTCTTCGTGGCTCTGGGACCCTGGGTTGGGGGCCTCGTGTTGGGCAGAGACCCCTCACTCCTCAGGGAAACCTCCACAGCCAAAATATCCCTCCTGATTTTAAACCACCACACATAAATGTGGGACCAGCCAGTTCTGTGATTCCCCCCATGCACCTCTGCTCCTTCTACTGGTCTTGATGTACTTCTTCTTTAATTCCGTAGCTGTAGTACTTCCATTCAGCTAGATTTCAGGTGGTTCTGAATTATTGCGGGGGGCTGGGGTCTCTTCTGTGTGTCCTATATGGAGAGAGAGATGTGAACTGATTCGTATAAGTTAGAAGGCACTTTTGGGATTAAAGAAAAATGAATTGGACAGACACAAAATTAGATTAAAAGCTTGGGCTGGGTGTGGTGTCTGCCCTCTCATGGAGGGACAGACAGAGAGAGCACGCCAGCACCGGAAGCAGTTTATTATATACTCAAATTACAGGAAGTTACATCACATCTGGGTGGGCCTTGAATTCCTGGCAACATCATGAGATCCATCCCCTTAACACTGGGCGGGAAAGTCAGACTGAGTGGTGTCCAATCTCTTGACTGGGTCCACCCTCAGGGCATGGCTTTGCCTTCACTCTGAGTTTCAGCCGATAAAATTGAACCGAGTGTTTACTAACAGCCCTCAGCACCTCCCCCTTTTCTATATTTAAGCAACTAAAATTGAAAGTAAAACTTAACATCAAGATCAAGGCTTTGACTAAATAAAACTAATAACAAATCAATATCAATGCAAACACAACAATAATAGAGAATCAAACTACAGCTATGTTAATATTTTTAGCTACTGAGTGAAGAGTCTCTTTTGCTGCTGGTGTATATTTACTCAGAGTCCTTAGAGTTGATTGTGCAATGTCTTATAGAAGACTGGCAGCTAACCAATGTCAGCATGGCCAGAAACATGGTTGAGGTAGTAAATTTTGCTTTCTGCCGGCTTTAGTCGTTAACTTCTTCTTCCGCATTGCTGTCAACAGGGCAACTCTCAGTCCCTCGAACAATGGGGCAAGCAGCTTCTCTGGGTCCATCATGGCGATGCACGTAATGCTCTGGCATCCAGATTGGCTGCGCTGTTTCCTTCTGGAAAGATACAAAATACAGCCTCTTCCCCACATTATTATTGAATCTGATAAAACTGTTGTCTGGTATTTGCCTTCTTCAGCGAGGCTAACTTGGCTGAGGCTATTGTACAGGAGGCCTGTTGCCTTTCAGCTGCTGTACAACCCTCTGCATCACGATTCAAAAAATTTAAAATATAAAGCAAAAATTTTTTAAATAAAAATCATGACTGAGTTTGCATTTGAGGTGACACATAACATCTGTCTCCCCCTTTTTGTTTTAATAATTGCATTTTAATAGTACGATTGGCTTACTTCATAATAGCTTGAGAATCATAAGTGATACTAGTTTTATGATAAATTTAATATTGCTGACAAAAATACTGAAAACAGAATTAGCGTACATGAATCCATTGTTGTTTTTAGCTTTAAGGGAGGTCCTAGTACCGTAAAGGCAATAATTAATTTTGTGCTAGGCACTCTTCCCTGTTACTTTTCCTTAATAAATCTTGAAAAGTGAAAGCTGCTTGAAGGTTTTGAGTTATTTTAAGACTCTTCAATCCACATCTGCAGACTAGAAGTAAACATAAGAAAACAACAATGAGGCAAACAATAGTGGTTATGCTGAGAGGTAAATGCAAGGATATCCAGTGGAAGGGGTTAAATTCTTTTAAGTCCTCTTTAAATTGTTGCCAGGCATTCAAGGAATTGGTTTGTAAGTTTGCCTTGGACAACTGTACAATATGCTGTTGTAATTCTAAAATATCAAGGGTTGTGTTACCTTGACCCCAAGCACCAAGAAGGTGATTTTTTTTATTGATTCCCAAGGGTGCAGGGCACTATTATATGGAACAGGGGTAACACAAATCTGGGAAAAATTATAATGACACTGCAGAGATATTCTTTGCTCTAGGCCATGGATTTTATCACCCATCCACAGGACTGTAGACTTTAATGCTGACAATTCAATTTCAAACTGGTTGTCAATTCTTTTTTGTATAGACAAGGTCTTAGTTACATTTTCTTTGACCTGTTGTACGAAATGAGAGGTCTGAACAGTCTGTACCATAGATGAAACAGCAATGCCCACAGAAGTAAGTAACGTTACGAGGGCAAAGATTCCTGCAATTAACATTCCAAGAAATCTTCTTTGTCTTTTTAAGATTTTTTACTAGATCATGCAACAGTTCGTAGGTTTGATGAGATTCCCATGGTTCAGTTAAGTTAGTGGGAACCCAAGCAAAAGCTGGTTGTTTTAAAATAATGAGGGAGTTCTTTTGAAAAGTAGAATTAATACAATGGGATAAAGTGCAACCTGTGCATGACACCTCATACAGATGGCTTGTAACATTAAGATGCATCTGAATGGGGCCTGATAGGAGCACAAACGGATCAAACACACAGGCAGTAGCAAATACTGTCTTATTGAGAGTTTCTCGTAAAGCAGAAATGGAATTATTTGAGCTATAATTAAAACTATACCATTTAATAGGTGCAAGTGCAGCAGCCAATTTCCACTGCATACTTTGTAGGGGCCAATTGTCATGTTGCAATTGAGGCCAACAAATTCTCCTCCATGCCATGAGATGGAGTGATCTTCTTCAACATAGAGATAGGATGCATTCCCTTTCCATTTTAGGGTGTGATTGTTACTATACAGAGACCCATAAGGGCTCCAGTCTTTAAAGAAAAATGGTTATTAAGTTTGCTGGTGGTAGGATAATTACTATAACAGTCTTGCCAATTAACTTCTTCCTCAGTGGGGTACCATTCATAAGACCTTTTACATAATGGCTTAGTGAGGGGGTGTTTTAGCACACTTACATTTTCTGCACCTTTCCCCGGAGCAAGTAGAGATAATAAATGTATTTGAGCTTTTTCTTCCCCATCCTTAGGGGTCCAGGCTGGCCAAAAACCTCTCTTTAATTTTACACACAAGGGAGCAGTGGTTTGATTTATAGTCATACAAAAGGGAAGCTGGGTGGCAACACCTGTGTAATTATACCTTGCCCATATGCTTCCTTGCCCCACCTGTGGTCCTTCTGGATGACCAAGATTTTTAGTATCATTGGTGACTATATTAGGTGGAGGATCAACCCACGTAAGGGGTCTTACCCATGGTGGGTCAGGAACATACTCCAAAATACCTCCCCATTTGCCCCTGGTAGCATTACTGTACAGCTGATTACTGCTAACAATGCAAGAAGGATGTTCTCAGGTGTTCCTGGGCTCCAGGTCACTTCTGGGCTCTTGTCCACTTCGTCCTCTTCCCACTTCTTATCTTCAGTGGGCTGCTTGGGATCATTGCTATCTGTGGGTGGGGTGGTTGATTACCTACAGCTGTAAGGCGTGGCTCCAGGTGCAGACTCCTCTTTAAATTGACCAGTTCCTCTCTCAGATGCATGTTGAAGTTAATATTTCTTGCAGGAATCCACACGAGCTTTGAGAAATTTTCTGGAAATATATAAACATACCCTCAACCAAATGTTAAGAGGGAATTTCTATAAATTAGACTTGAGATCCTTTCATTTAACCAGACCATTTTCCTTTTAGCCCATTTTAATACCAGTGAAAACAGGTGTCCTGCCATAGGCATTACAAGTGAAAATCAATTATAAAGTAACAATTTTAAAATAATTTAGGCTTAATGTAATATTCTTGCAGGAAATCATTCTATTATTCCCCTATATTGTATTAAAAAAATATAAAGAGGCTTTTGAAAAATTTTTTAATGCAGTCTTGATAACTTTAGATTTAATTTTTTGTATAAAGATATGACTGCTTTAGATTCATATTTTGTTAAGCAATTTTTGAACCATCAATAAAAATTTTAATTAATACTTCAGGAACAGTTTCCTGTATAGTACCATTAAATTTTCTTGAATATTCATTCATTTCAATTAGCCAATTTAAATTAATTTGAAATAAAGCTTATTATTTTAATTTTACTTGTCCTAAGTTAAGGACAGTAAATAACCTTAATTGGATTACTGCTATTAGTTCCTTTAAGTACTTTTACATAAGCTATTTAACTTTAGTTTAGGGAGGGAAAATATAAATCATTAACTTTTATTGTCCTCAGTTAAAGGAAGGCAGGGTTTTCTAGATGACTTCAAACCCCTTGGCATTTATATTTTTTTAGATAGTTGTACATGTGAGTCAAGAAATTAGAAAAATGACTTTGTGGGTCTGTGCATACACTTAATAATAACTTTTTATGACATTCAAGGCATATATATTTAAATAAAACTTTGCTATTAATTAATTAATTTCTCCTTTTATTTATTTATTTGTCAGAATTTCCTCATACAATCCCAAGTATATTGTATTGGTCTAATTTAGTTATTTCTTTTTTTGGGAGAAGGAATAAATCCTTTTGTACTACCTCAGGGCCCTTTGAGGTGCACAAAATCTGTCCTTCAGTTATATTCTTGAAGTATTACATTCGGAAAAACCATCAAATATATATCCAATTCAAAAATTATTAAAAACTTAAACCAGTTTTAACATTAAAGGATTTGGTCTTGACCATACAATTAATTACTTTTAATCTGGTCATTGAATTTTTGCCGGAAGCCGGTCCATCCTTGCTACTTGACACAGTCGCTGCAGGGAAGAAACATCTACACAGCATATGTTTCAAGGGACCTGGCATATATGGCACACTGTTCTTAATATGTTTGCTCCCCTTCTTGGCACTATGTGTTTTAACCAAGGTCACCTCTCCAAGAAAGGTTGTTTCCCCAGGTAGGGATTTTTCCCTTAAGTTAGGGAGGGAATAAAACCCCTTAACTACGTGCCAGGTGGGTAGTTAATCACTTTAACTATGAACAATCACGCTTAAGCTACATAATCTTTACTCCCTGGAATGGAGATAAGAAACGCCCTAACCTTTGGAATAGAAATTGATAGGATTAAAATCAACTGGTATAAATACAGATGTAACAAGACAATAAAACACAGAACCTGGCTGGAGATCCTGGATAGAACCAGGCAAGAGAACCCAACCATGATGATCAATTGAACGCTGCCTCCCTGTCCTTCCTTCTTCTCTGACTCCATCCACACCTTTGGGAACCCCTGGACCTGCTGGGGCTCAACCCCAACAAATTTTCATATGTCAGAAAAAAAAAACTGCTGGGGAGAACAGGCCTACTGCTCGCCCATTTTCTCACTGTACAGCTGTGGTCACCTTCAGAGAATTAAGACATAATATTAGTTTATGTAAATCACATTAAATAACTTTCCTTTAATATTCATGGTGACTGCTATTAATAATTAGATTTAATGTCTGAATAATATTCTTCACTTTACCCTGTACCTTTAAAGAATGATCCTATTTACAAGCTTTTTAAGAATTTGAACTTCTATTGTCGGCTTCTATAAAAGTTGACTGGTTAAAACATTGGTCTGTCATATAGCTGAAATTATGAGACCTGGATTATATTATAAAGCTAATTTATTAAGCAATAAGAATAAGCATCTTCACAGAAAAAATATAGTAAGTAAATTCGCTGGGCAAGCATGTTTCTGTCCCACCCGCGTTTCCATGGTAAAACTCTGCTTTAACTCCGCCCCTGAAATTCCATTCTGCCTCAGTAAGCAGACATTCCTTTTGCGATTGGCTAATTCAGAGGGAGGGGCGGGCCTTTGCTATTTCAAAATGGTGGCCCCCAGAAGAGTCAGCGGCCCCAGGCCACGCTGCATGGCAGGAAAATAAAAAAAACGTCTTTCTTTGTTTAAAAAAGATAACTTGCTTATCATTACACTTGGTTAAATTACAGAATTAATCCTCATTTCTAACTAGATTTAGCTTGAAAACTCACTAGAATTATATAACTCTGTAAATCGTAACTTTAATCCTAAACACTTTTTTACGGCGAGACAAAAATTCAGACATAATAATGACAGTACATTTTAAACGAACAAAATCTTATACTGCAGATATTTTACAAGTGAAATTCAGACCAATGCCTGCATCCTTGAGAAACTGCCCGTAGCCTTGGGACCTCAAGCCAGCGATTTAATATGCAAATTCTCCTCCATTGTCTTCCAGCCACCAGCCGCGACCGCGCGGCCCAGGTGGGATTTCAAAAAGGCATCTTTGTTTCTCTTGGGGAAAAAAAACCTGTTGAAATTCAGGCCATGAGCGCCAGCCGGCTTGGGGCGGGGGACCCAACTCCCCCAACCCCGCCAGGCCGCCGGGCAGCGGGAGGCTCAAAAACGCCGAGAAATACCAGGTGCGGTTTTTGAGTCAGGCACTGGGGAAGGCGGGGCAATGGCGCGCTCGCTTTCTCCCCGAGAAAAACCCCAGCAATTAGCCGATTTACCGTTTCCAATTGAAACCAACGGCATGCTTCTAAAAGACCAGATTAAGCACTAACCGGTTTGACTCTGTGGATAGAGCGGCGGCCTGTGGACTCAAGGGTCCCAGGTTCGATTCCGGTCACGGGCATGTACCGTGGTTGCGGGCACATCCCCAGTGGGGAGTGTGCAGGAGGCAGCTGATCGATGTTTCTCTCTCATCGATGTTTCTAACGCGCTATCCCTCTTCCTTCCTCTCTATAAAAAAATCAATAAAATATATTTTTTAAAAATAAAATAAAAGACCAGATTAAGCCAAAAACAAAGCGATAATACACAGACAGCACACAGAACTCAAGAGGACACGCTGTAGCTTTTTTAAAGCTCAAATAGAGTGGAGACTCCTTCTGAGTCTCTTGATCTCCCCAGTTTTATACACCCAGTTAATAACATTTTGTAGCAATCCGCTCCCTACCTTGTTCCTATCTGTGGCGGCTGCGATCTCCGGAGCGATCCCTTTAAAATGCCTCACCTCCAACTTGCCCCATGATGGGAACCAGATATATCGGGGGCTGGGGTCTCTTCTCCGCGTCCCGCAAGGAGAGAGAGACGTGAACCGGTTCGTATAAGTTAGGAGGCGCTTTTGGGATTGGGATTAAAGAAAAATGAATTGGCCCTAACCAGTTTGGCTCAGTGGATAGAGCATCGACCTGTGGACTGAAGGATCCCAGGTTCGATTCCGGTCAAGCACATGTACCTTGATTGCGGGCACATCCCCAGTAGAGGGTGTGCAGGAGGCAGCTGATCAATGTTTCTCTCTCATGGATGTTTCTAACTCTCTATCCCTCTCCCTTCCTCTCTGTAAAAAATCAATAAAAATATATTTTTTAAAAAAGAAAGAAAAATGAATTGGACAGACACAAAATTAGATTAAAAGCTTGGGCTGGGTGTGGTGTCTGCCCTCTCATGGAGGGACAGACAGAGAGAGCGCACCAGCATCGGAAGCAGTTTATTATATACTCGAATTACAGGAAGTTACATCACATCTGGGTGGGCCTTGAATTCCTGGTGATATCATGAGATCCATCCCCTTAACACTGGGCGGGAAAGTCAGACTGAGTGGTGTCCAATCTCTTGACTGGGTCCAACCTCAGGGCACAGCTTTGCCTTCACTCTGAGTTTCAGCCGACAAAATTGAACCAAGTGTTTACTACTGCCCTCAGCACTGAATGATGGTTGTTCTGTATTTTAGTTGTTAATTTTGATGTGGTTGTGGGAGGAGGCAAGTATCGCATTTACTTACACTGCCATCTTCTCTAAAAGCCTCATTGTCATTTTAAATAAATGGGTCATTACAAGTAATTATGACAGATTATGCTCGCTGTGTCTTTATACAATTCTTTATTGGTCATTGGGTGATTGGTTGTTTTGTGAATTAACTTCCAGAATATTGACTTTTAGTGAATTGATTTTTTAGCAAATTGACTTCTTTTCTATTTAAAATACTATATAGAATTAAAAATGTATTTTCCATAATTTCTCTGTAATAATGTATTTTTTCTTTCTCTACAAGTTTTTTTTTTTTCCTTTCTTATATATAACAACTCTTTTATAAATTTGACTAGGACAAATTGACAAGAATTTCCAAGTAATATAGGGGTCTTTTTTCTTCAGGTTAATTTTAACTTCTTTTCTAAATAGTTGTAGATGAGGCCTTGTATCTGCCAAGCATACTCTATCCACTAAAAGAAGAATGAATAAATAAGCGCTCTTCAAATGTAAAATTTAAAGTGCCCACTTTTTAAAGGGATAGAAATCAATAGAACTTGCCATTAACATACAGATCTGTGTTATATAGCTACTAGAGGCCCAGTGCACAAAATTCGTGCACTGGGGAGTGGGGCAAATACTAGCCAAAGAGGCATTCAGCAGTCCAGGACCCCTCACTCCTTACCACTCACCTGCAGTGGAGGCGGGAGAGGCTCCCACCACCGCCGCTGCACTCTCCAGCCCTGAGCCCGGCTTCTGGCTGAGTGGTGCTCCCCCTGTGGGAGTTCACTAACCACAATGGGGCAGCTCCTGTGTTGAGTGTCTGGCCCCTGGTGGTCAGTGCGCATCATAGTGACCTGTCATTTCACCGTTTGGTCAATTTGCATATTAGGGCTTTATTATATAGGATAGATAAAATATTCCAACCAGGATGGTAATATCCAGGCTTAGAAGGGCTGTACTAAGGGTAGGCTAATGATAACTAGTTATCAGCATAGTGTAAATGCAATCAATAGAAGACCAGAGGCTGGCATAAATGTGGTGATTAAAATTGTTACAAGTTTCATGGAAAATTCAAGATGGTAGACTTAAGTAGAAGACAGAGTCTATTAAAATAGTTTTAGACACACAAAAAAGGTAGAAGCAGAAATGGTAAACAAGAATGTTAATATAACAAACTGTATAGATATATACTTCATCTCCTTTTCAAATCTCAGATTATTTAAAACACATAAACAGTAATAATTAATTATAATAATGTATTGTTGATCTTCGATGAGGAACAAGAAGGCTCACTGTGTGCTCAATATTGCTTGAATAATCTATTGCAAGGAGAATATTTTAACCCTGTGGAATTATCTTCTATTGAACATCAGCTAGATGGAGAAGAGAGAAGAATGGCAGAAGAAGGCATTATTAGTGAATACTATAGCACGTTTTTATAGCAGCCTTCTGCAAAAATGGATGATAGTGGTTTTTCTCTATTCAATCTATCAGGATAATATAATATATATACATATATACACACATATACATACATATATACATACCTGTGTAGATGGCCATAGAATACAAAAACTGAAAGAATTGAATGAAAAAAATTAGAATTTCAACAATAATACTTATAAATTTCAATGCCCCACTTTCAAAAATGCATAGAACACTAAGCAGAAGATTAACAAAGAAATAGAAGACGTGAACAACACTATAATCACTTAGACCTAACAGAAATCTATGGGACACTTCAACCAATAGCAGAATAATACATAATTCTCAAATTCACATAGAACATTTTCCAGGATAGACCATAAAGTGAGTCTCATACACTTAAAACAATTGAAAAATCACAGAAAATATATTTTTTTGTCACAGTGAAATGTAATTAAAAATCAGTAACTGAAAGAAATTTGGAAATATATGAAAATTAAGCAACACATTATTAAATAACCAATGATTCAATTAAAAAATCAAAAGGGAAATTTGAAAGTACTTTAAGATGACTGCAAATGAAGAGACAACATACCAAAATTTATGGGATGCCTTTACACCAGTGCTCAGAGGGGAATTTATAGCTATAAATACTTTTATTTAAAAAAGAAAAATTAATAACCTAATATTCTATCTTAAGCCACTATAAAAACAAAGAGCAAACTAAACCTAAAGAAAGAATAAAGAAGGAAGTAATAAAAATGAGACAAAAATTTGTGAAATTAAGAATAGAAAAACAGAGAAAAATAAACAAAACCAAGAGTTGATACTTTAAGAAATCAACAAAATGGACTAAACTTCAATAGACTGACCAAGGAAAAGAAGACCCAAATTACTAAAATTAAGGATGGAAGATGGAACATTACTACCAACCTCACAGAAATAAAAAAGATTTTAAGAGAATACTACATTTAACTGTAAACCAACCAACTAAATAACTTTGGTAAAATGGACACATACCTAGATAAACATAAGAATGGACTCAATAAAAAATAGAAAATCTGAATGGCTGTATAAAAAGGGAAAAGTTCAATAGTAATTTTAAAACTTTCCACAAAGAAAAGTCCAGGACCAGAGAGCTTCATTGGTGATTTTTACTATACATCTTAAGAAGAATTAACACCAATCCTTTACAAATTCTTCCAAAAAAATAGAAGAGAAGGAAAAAACCAATTCAAACTAGAAAACCAGTAATATGCTGATACCAAAACTGGACAAAGATATGGAAAGAAAAACAAACTACAGAACACTATCTTTTATGAATATAGATGCAAAAATCCTCAACAAAATGCTAGCAAACATTTTACACCATGACCAAGTGATATTTATTCTAGGAATGCAAGGTTGGATAAACATACAAAAATCAATCAATGTGATACACCATTTTAACATAATAAAGGGGGAAAATTATGCAATTATCTCAATAGAGACAGAAACCAATTTACAAAATCCAACATCCTTTATGATAAAAATATTCAATATCTAGAAATAGAGGTGGATGTCTGCAAATTTATAAAGGATATCTACAAAAAACCACAGCTTATATCATATTTAATGGTGAAAGACTCAATGTTTTCCTCCTAAAATCAGGAACCAGATGAAGATGTATACTAGTACTCTTTCCACTTTGTATTTAACATTGTACGGGACTTTCTAGCCAAGGCAAGAAAGAGAAATAAAAAACATCCAGGTTGAAAAGGAAGTTAAGCTTTCTCTACTTGTAGATGGCATGGTCTTATATATAGAAATCCGAAGGGATTCACTAAAAAATATATTAGAATTGAGTTCAGCAAAGTTGTAGTGTACAAGATCAATATACAAAAATCAATTGTATTTCTACAAAATAGCAACAAACAATCCTGACAATAAAATAAGAAATAAATTTTATTTACATGAAAAAGAGTAAAATACTTGGGAGCAAGTTTAACAAAAGTACAAAACTTATACTGTGAAAACTACAGAACATTGTTAAGTTAAAGGAAATGTATACTCAGATGACAAGACATCCTATATTCATGGATCTGAAGACTTAATATTTTTAAGATGGCACTGCTCTCAAATTGATCTTCAGATTTATTGAAAATTACAACTGACCTATTTTATAGAATTTGAGAAGCTGGTCTGAGAGTTTATAAGGAAATTACTCCAAATAGCCAAAGTCATCTTGAAAAGGAAAAACAAACTTGGAGGATTTAACTTCTGATTGCAAGAATGAGCATGATCTATTCCACCAATTGTAGATTTTTATGATTATAAAAAGGTTTCCTTTAATGTTAAAGATAGCTAATGTAAGACCTTATTATGATTCACCAGAGGGCAAGAAATATATTAATCAAGCAAAGACCATAGGTTTAAATGGTATATTCTACTATTAAATTTCATATGAAAAATCAGTGTATATGAAACAAGCTGGTTATAATAGCTGCCACCTCATTGATTACGAAGGTTAGTTACCTTATATTTCTGCAGATATCTCTTTCCTCACTTCTTCTTTGCATACTTGCTTCTTATGAAACCATAGGTTGATCAGATAGGATGACTTTCTCATTTAGAAAAGGACCATTCCTGAATCAAGGGATATGTGTACAGCACTATTTTACATATCATGCATAGTATGCTGGTCAGTCATTTTGAAGGCTTCCAAAGGTATTAGATATATTTGATACAGACAATTAATATTACTGTACTGATTCTACTACATTAATTCAAAGCATTTTTAAAATGGAATAGGAATTTGCATACTTTATTATTCTACTTATGTTTGTTTCTCTTTTCTGTTCCTTAGATATATTGTCTTAAACATTTACAAGTTCTGATCCTGAGAAATAATCCTATCAGAATAATCCCTTCTGATATTCAACAACTTAAGCTCCTTAGAGTTTTCAACATTGCCTTTAATTTGATTACGACTCTTCCTCTTGGGTAAGATTGATAATTTGATATTATAAATAGAAAATAAAGAGCTTATGACATAGAAAAGGATCAATTCCCCTTTTGAAAGCAGCTAGCAACTTTTCAGCTCTTTAATAATTCTTATTCTTTTCCAATTAGCTGACTTGTTTTTCATTGCTGTGTTAAAAATAATCCTACTAGCCAGATGCCAATTAACCTTTCTCGGCCTCAATTTCCTAATCTATGAACCAAGAAATTAGTCTTTATGATATTTAAGATCCTTTAAACTCTAATAGGAATGTTAATATTTGAGTTTAAAAGAGATGGCTTTTCCCCACGTATGAACTGGTAATTATTTAATTACTAATAAAATTTTTAAAGAAAAACCTTTACCAAATGCCAAAACAAGATACCACTTCCAGTAAATGCTTAACAAATTCAATATAAGTTAAGGACAAAGGGATGGGGACTCTGAAATATTTGAACAGTATTTCTCAAAAGAAGATTCTTATAGTAATTAAGGAAGTGCATCAAAATTCATTTATAAAGTTCTTCATCTAGCAGTTTGTAATTAACAATCCAACAAATTCTACATTCATAAACCTTAAAACTATTTAGTCATTTAAAAGAATAAAAAGGCATGTAAAATATTATACTATTTCTGTATAAAAATGTAAAACTCACACATTATAAAAACACTAAGGCAGTAAGAAAATTGCATTATGGGAATTTTATTTCTGTTTGACTCACCTATATTTTTCCACAGTAACATAAATTGTATTTTCCCTGCCTTGATATTAGAATTAGCCATTTCTTTAAGAAAACCCTGTGTTTTTTTTTTATTAATCCTCATGCAAGGGTATGTTTTGATTGTTTTAGAGAGAGGGGAAGGGAGAGGGAGAGAAAGAAACATCAATTGGTTGCCTCCCACATGCACCTTGAGTGGGGATCGAACCCACAACCTGGGTGTGTGCCCTGTCCAGGAATCGAACCTGCAACCTTTGGCACATGGGATGACGCTCCAATCAACTGAGCCACATTGTCCAGGCCCTGTTTTCATTTTATTGCAGAATGATCTTTAAAAACCAATATCTAAGTATTGAATGTCTCCATTGCTATTGAGATGACACTGTTTATAGACACTCACAGTATACAGAGCTTAGTAATATATGTATTTAGAAATCTATGTATACACATATCTATAATTATTTATCTGTGTATATTTATTTATATACACACATATAGATACACACAACTATATATACACACATATGTACATATGTGCATCTAAACAAATGAATACTGTATAATCTATAATAACAATTACATACTTTAAATAACCATAACTTATTTAAACAAAATGTAAAAATACCTAAAACAACTAAAAGTTTATCATAACTACATGGTCAACATTGTACATTGTTTAGAGATTAAGCAAACTAGTTTGAATTATTGGTTATAAACAAAAGTTTTAAGAAGCCCTCACACCTGTCAGAATGACTGTCATCAATAAATACACAAATGACAAGTGTTGGCAAGGATGTAGAGAAAAGGGAACCCTTGTGCACTGTTGTGGGAATGCAGATTGGTACAGCCACTATGGAAAACAGTATGAGGTTTCCTCAAAGAAATTAAAAATGGATCTGCCTTATGACCCAGTGATTCTACTTCTGGGGATTTATCTGAAGAAATCCAAAATACTAATTTGAAAGGATATATTCACCCCTATGTTCATTGCAGTGTTATTTACAACTAAAGGCCCGGTGTACAAAATTTGTGCAGTGGGGGGAAAGGGGTGTCCCTCAGCCCGGCCTGCACCCTCTCCAATCCAGGATCCCTCTCGCAACCCAGGACCTCTGGCTCCTAATTGCTTGCCTGCCTGTGGACCTGATCCCTAACTGCTCTCCCCTGCCGCCCTGATCCCCCTAACTTCTCTCCCCTGCTGGCCTGATCCCCCTAACTGCTCTCCCCTGCCAGCCTGATCCCCCTATCTGCTCTCTCCTACTGGCCTGATCCCCCTAACTGCTCTCTCCTGCCGGCCTGATTCCCCCTAACTGCTCTCGCCTGCCGGCCTGATCACCCCTAACTGCTCTCTCTTACCGGCCTGATCCCACCTAACTGCCTCTGCCTTGGCCCCTGCTTTGTCCTGAAGGATGTCTGGTCTAATTAACACATTACCCTTTTATTAGTATAGATAGAGGCCTGGTGCATGGGTGGGGGCTGGCGGATCAGGGTGGGGGTCCCATTGGGTGGTGGGGATGGCCTGGGCAAGGGGCCTGGGTGGTTTGCAGGCTGGCCATGCCCTGATCAGGGTAGGGGTCCCCACTGGGGGGCAGTGCCAGCCTGAGCAAGGGGCCTGGGCAGTTTACAGGCCAGCCACACCCCTAATTAGGGTGCGGGGGTCCCCACTGGGGGCCAGGGCCAGCCTAGGCGAGGGGCCCCCAGGGGTTTGCAGGCCGGCCACATCCCCATCAGGGTGGGGGTCCCTGCTGGGGGCATTGCCGGCCTGGGTGAGAGGCTGGGGGGTTTGCAGCTGGCCACACCCCTGATCGGGGTGAAGAGCTGAGGGCCATTTGCAAGCTGGCCATGCCCCCATTGGGGTGGGGGTCTCCGCTGGGGGCCATGGCCAGCCTGGATGAGGGGCTGATGTCTCTTTGCAGGCTGGGCATGCCCCCATCAGGGTAATGGTCCCCACTGGGGGTGGGGCGTACCTGGGCAAGGGGCTGATGGCCATTTACATGCTGGCGAAGCCCCTGGCCATGTCAGGATGGACGTCTGGAATACATCTGGTCTAATTAGCATATTACCCTTATATTAGTATAGATAGCCAAGCTATGGAAGCAACCCAAGTGTCCATCAATAGACAAGTAGATAATATTCATATATTATCTAAGCACCGCCCCCAGCCGGGACCCCCATGTGCTGCCTAAGCCCCGCTGCCAGCTGGGACCCCATGGCAATCTGAGAGCAGGAAAGTGCGGCCTGCAGGCAGCACCCAGAAAGGCCTGCTCCTGGGTCACTGTGGAGATCCCAGAGCAGGAAAGTGCGGCCTGCAGGCAGCCCCCAGGTGGGCCTGCTCCTGGGTCTCCATGGCGATCCCAGAGCAGGAAATTGGGGAGGGTAGGCAGCCCCCAGGTGGGCCTGCTCCTGGGTCACCATGGAAATCCCAGAGAAGGAAAGTGCGGCCTGCAGGCAGCCCCCAGGTGAGCCTGCTCCTGGGTCACCATGGCGATCCGAGAGCAGGAAAGTGCAGCCTGCAGGCAGCCCCCAGGTGGGCCTGCTCCTGGGTCGCCATGGCAATTCCAGAACAGGAAAGTGCGGCCTGCAGGCAGCACCCAGGAGGGCCTGCCCCCGGGTCTCCTCGGCGATCCAGCCATCCATGAGCAGGAAAGTGCAGCCTGCGGGCAGCACCCCACCCTGGCCACAGCTCAAGGGAGAGAACAACATGCAGTGGAGGCCAGGAGCCTGAGAGATCAACACAGAGGGGTGCCTGATCCAAGCCTGCACGGTGTGGCTGGGGGCAGGCCCCCAGCAGACACACACACACACACACACGGGACACCTGCTCCGATCCTCTGCTGCCAGACTGTGGCCGTCAGTAGGACATCCACTGAGGGCTCCCAGACTGTGAGAGGGGCAGGCTGGGCTGAGGGAACCCCACCCCCCAGTGCACGAATTTCATGCACCTGGCCTCTAGTCTATAATAATAAAAGCGTAATATGCAATTCAACTGAATGGCTGAAGAGCAGAACCACCACCCGGATGACCATGCTATGATATGCACTGGCGCCAAGCCAGCCAAGGCAGGTGCGATGTGATTGGTCAGCAGGCCCTGCCACCACCCCATGATTGCCCCAAAGGAGGCCCAGGCCACCTACTGGCGGGTGAGTAGGGCCTCCCTCTGTGGGGCAATCGATCGCAGGGCTCCCAGACTTCGAGAGGGTGCAGATCGGGCTGAGGGATACCCTCCCCCCACTGAGTGCATGAATTTTATGCACCAGGCCTCTAGTATTGTAATAACTATGAATAGTGTCAGATAGGTACTAGATTTATCAGGGTGGTCACTTAGTAAGTTGAACATTATTCAATAATGTTCAATCACTGGGTTGTACACCTGAAACTAATATAACATTTTATGCCAACTATAATTGAAAAAACATTATTAAAAAAAAGTTTTAAGGAGGTATTTTTCAAAAATATTAGTGTTTCTAAAATAAAGCAGTACAATTTTATTAAATGCCATTGGATATGTATGCATATCAAGGGATGATTGACAGCATATTGAAGCCAAGTATAAAAAACATAATTGGAATTATGGGAATAATAAAATTATAATTGTTATGGGGATTAACTTTATTGAACCTCAGAGAAGACTTAGAGTAAGCTCTGACATAGGTAAAAATGTTCATTTGCAGAGCTGTTAAATGTAAACTCACACAGAGGAAACTTATACAGTGCGGGATGAGGTGCTTTGTATTTAAAGGTTATTGTCAGAACTCTAGCTTTCCAGTAAAGAAGACCCAACATAGAATGGCAGGACTAAGGGTGCTGTAACTGGATAAAATTGAGTGAAATGCACTGAACCAATTATGTAGTTGGATCTCATTACTGTTACAAGCAATAGCACTGATATATTTTAAATATTATGTTTTTATTTTTGTAATTAATCCAGCAAATGTTTATGAAGTATCTATTGTGTGCTCCCTAGTAGATCACCACCTAAGAGGAAGGCAGACAATTGCACACAATTACAGAAAGTAAAATAATGGAGATGCACTATGTAAAATTCCAAACAGTGGCATGTAACTCAATCTGGAGAGTCAGAGTTGGCTCCCTGGAAGAGATGACATTTGATCCAAATGTAACTGAGTGTGAATGAGCCACATTAATAGTGATAAGGAGCAAGAGGTGATTATCTTATCTAATAAAAGAGAAACATGCAAATTGCCCGTCCCCCCGCTACACTAACAAGCCACACCCACAAGCCAATCAGGAGTGAGTATGCAAATAAACCCAACCAAGATGGTAGTGGCCACAGAGCTGGAGCAAACAGAAGCCTTGTGTTGCCCCTGGCGATGGAGGAAGCCAAGCTTCCTGCCTGCCCTGGCTGGCTGTGGGCTCTGCTCAAGGCTACAAAGTTTCAACTATAGAAGATAAATAAATCCCAGATACCTGCTTCCATGGCCAGCCTGAAAACTGCCATCAGCCCCTCACCCAAGATGGACACACCCTCATGGGGTGAGGGTCCCCATTGGGGGGCTTGGCCAGCTTGCAAACAGCCCTCAGTCCCTCATGCAGGCTGGCCAGGCACCTCAGTGAAGACCCCCACCCTGAAGGGGGTGTGGCCTGCCTGCAAACAGCCCTCAGCCCCTCACCCAGGCTG
>NW_005355410.1:1238686-1246200 GCF_000412655.1 Myotis brandtii | reverse complement strand
GGGGTAAGGTGGGGGTGATCAGGCTGGCGTGGGGGCATTTGGGGGCAAGCAGGCCAGTGGCAGGGGGCAGTTGGGGGCAATCAGGCAGGCAGGCAGGTGAGCGGTTAGGAGCCAGCAGTCCCAGATTGCGAGAGGAATGTCCGACTGCCGGTTTAGGCCTGATCCCTGTAAACTGGCAGTAGGACATCCTCATCCTTTGAGGGGTCCCAGATTGGAGAGGGTGCAGGCCAGGCTGAGGAACACCCCCTCCCCTGTGCACAAATTTCGTGCACCAGGCCATTAGTGGGGTAGATATTTCCTTAAATAAAAGTGACAACATATATAGAAAAAAAGTGAGATGTGAAACAGCATATACAATGTGGAGTAGGAATTGCAAGCAGTTTGCTGTTTGGGAAGCTTAGAAAGCAAGGCCAAGTGGTAAGAAATTAGAGTGGTGAAGTAGGCAGAGACCAGATTGTCTGCAGGCCTTGTGAACAAAGGCAAAGTATTTGTTGAAGGGTTTCCCAAAGAGGAGTGGTGGATTCAGATCTGCATTTTAGCTCATGGTGGTGGCAGTGTGGAGGATGCATGTGAAGTGATAAAATAGAAGGCAAAGAATGGGGGCTATCACAGTAGTTCAGGCAAGGGCTGCAAAGCATATCTAGGGCAATGATCACATAGAGAAAAAGGAACAAATTGTTAACAAACAGGTAAAATTAGCAAGATCTGTTAATGATTAGACATAGATGGTATAGGGAATGGAGGCATCAAAGTAAAAAAACAATCAAGGTTACTCTAAGATTTTTAGTTAGAGTGAAATAATTCAAGCATGTAAATATATATCTATTAAGTATCCTATATAATAAAAGCCTAATATGCTAAGTGTCTGGTCGTCCAGTCATCTGTTCAACCAATCAAAGTGTAATATGCTAATGATATGCTAAGGCTGCTAAGGCAGATGTTCAACGCAGGAGCTGCACCCTGGTGGTCATTGTGCTCCCATGGGGGAGTGCCGCTGATGTGCACTGACCACCAGGGGGCAGACAGTCGACTGGTCAACCAGTCGTTATGATGTGCACTGACCACCAGAGGGCAGACGTTCCAACTGGTAGGTCAGCTGGGGTGAGGCTGATCAGGACTGAGCGAGACAGGCTGGACATGCCCTGGAGCCCTCCTTTGGTCCCTCCCCGGCTGTCCAACTTCCCGCATCCCTTCCTGGCCCTGATCATGGGTGGGTGATTGGGAGGTAATTAACCAAAGACCATCCTATATAATAAAAGGCTAATATGCAAATCGACTAAACGGCTGAATGACCAGTTGCTATGACGTGCATTGACCACCAGGGGGCAGATGTTCAACACAGGAGCTGCACCCTGGTGGTCATTGCGCTCCCATGGGGGAGCACCGCTGAGCCAGAAGCCTGGCTCACGGGTGGCGAGCACAGCCACAGTGGCGGGAGCCTCTCCCACCTCCACGGCAGTGCTAAGGATGTCTGACTAACAGCTCCTCCATCAGTCGGACATCCCCCAAGGGCTCCTGGACTGGGAGAGGGTGCATGCTGGGCTGAGGGACCCCCCGCCCCCCAAGTGCATGAATTTTGTGCACTGGGCCTCTAGTTTATGTAATACTAAGCTTTGTGCTAAGATTTGGGTTTAAGTTGATAAATGAAAGGAGCATTATTCTTTCTCTTATGGAATTTAGAATCCAGGAAAAGACACAAGAATTTCTAACAAACATCACAATAAATACATAGATACAAAACATCCTAAGGGCTATAAATGAAGAGATCAATAAGAAAGATGTCAGAATGTATCCAAGATGGCAGTGGAGTAGGTGGAAAGTACACTCACCTCCTCCCAGGACCAAAAAAAAAAAAAAAAATTACAACTAAATTATAGAAAAATTGATGTGAATAACCAACTGAAGACTAGCTGAACAGAAGTCTTATAACCAAGGATTTATAGAAGAAACCACATGGAGACTAGTAGGAAGGGTGGAGATACAAAAAGGACTTACTCTGTTCCCATGAGCAGCAGTAGATATTCTGGAGGGATATCTCAGTTGCATGGGTTACCCCTGAGAAGCATGGGGTCTTGAACCCAACCCAGACTTCCCAGCCCAGAGCACCAGAGCTAGAAAGTGGCACCCACATAACATCTGTCTGTGAAAATCATCTGGGATTCTGTCCACCAGGGAGAGGTGATAGTCCTAGAAACACAGGCACCCTCTTAAAGGGCCAATGCACAAACTCTAATTTGCAGCCACTCACCTTGGACTCCAAAGAAAGGGAAGAACAGACTAGAGTTGTGTGATGAGAGATGGGTTTGTGGCTCTGGGGAGAGAGCTAAACAGACAGCCACCATGATCCCTGAGCTGAGTTCCTCTTCCACACTACAGATATCATCTTTCTTAGATGGAGCACTCCCCTACAAGTGGCATCAGCTCAGGGGAATGCAATAGCTGCATCCTCTGGTCCCCCTGCCACCTCACCCTAAAAGAGCTTGCACCCTGCTGAAGAGTCAGCTGCTTTGGCTGAAGTATAGAGGTCTGGGCAGCCTGAAGGGGTGTCAGTGACTGAGTTGTGTGGCTTTGGAGTAGAAGCAATTCCTCTCACTTTCCCGTGAACTTGACTGACACCTCCCCTTTGTGGGAGATCTGCTCGCCCCAATTGATGGGTAGGGCTCCTGGTAGCCCTACCCTCCTGAATCCTGATGGCTCCACCCTGCTGAGGTCTGGGCAGGTTCTGGGATGGACAGATTGGTGTCGCTCTGGGACAGGGGCCACTCTCCTCACCTTCCCCAAGCCTGACCAGCACCTCCCCCACACCAGAGATCCACTAGCCCCATCCTCCTCACTCTTGGAAGCCCCACCCTGCTGAGATTGGACTCTGGGGTGAATCCAGGGCAAACTGAGTCCTGTAGCTCTAGGACAGGGACCACTTTTTCCTCACACACCCAACTGTGGTAGAGCTCTCCCTTCACAGCCAAATCTTGGGCCTGATAAACTCTGCTAACCTCGCCCTGACAACTCCCTGAAACATTTCCCCATCAAAAAAATGTGTGAACACCCAGTGGATGGCAACTAGATATGTTATACCTGGAGACATTTGCTGAGCGGCCTCAGACACTGCACGGTACCAATATTGAACTTGTATTAATCTGGTGAACATGATTTGCCCTACTTTTTGTCTCATTGAGAACCTACATAATGCAACTTGAGTACTACCAGAAGTTCTTTCAGACTAAACCTAACAGGCAGCCAACAGGCAAAGGCAGGTGGAGGTGGATCTCAGGGTGTCTTGAGACTTTTTCTGAACTTTCCCTGGGCCTAGTGCTGGTGAATGCTGGCCTTGATGCCCAGCTTGATTCTCTTCATGCACACCCAGGTCCAGAAAAGACAGCCACATTGTGAATTGCATTGTAGCTTTAAACAGGTTACCCAGGGATAGTCACAGGCAGTGTCTGACATTGATGTGCACCAGAGTCCCTCCCAAGATGCTCCAAAACCAAAACACCCACAGGCTAGCATCAGATAACATCAGAGCAGGATCCATTTAGCTTCACAAGGGCCATATACAAAGGGAGACCTGGGCTGGGATCAGACCTTACTGAAGCAAATGCCACTACATGTGGTCAATATCTGCACAGCAGCTCAAACAATATGCTCAAGGTTGATCCTCACAGTCAGCCAGCCTGAATGTTGAATCCACACATGAATGAGCCAATAGCAGTCAAGACTCAATTACAATAGGAGGGTCCACATAACCTACATAAGGGACATACTTATAGCACCCAGCTCAGGTGATCAAGGAGACTATGCCACTAGGTCCCACAGGACATCTACTATGTAACACCACCCTACTAGGACTGGAAATCACAGCAGATCTACCTAATACAGAGAAACAAACACAAAGTGGCAGCAAAAATGGGGAGACAATAAAATATGCCCCGTATTAAGGAACAGGAAAAATCTTCACAAAAAGAGCAAAATGAAATAGAGGCAAGCAATTAATCAGATATAGAGTTCAAAACAATGGTTATAAGGATGCTCAAGGAACTTAGTGAGAACTGCAACAGCATAAAAAAGGACATAGAAACCATAAAAAAGAACCAGTCATAAATGTAGAATATAATATCTGAAATTAAGAATACATTAGAAGAAATAAGCAGTAGGTTGAATGAACATAAAATCAAATCAGCTATTTGAAAGACACTGTAAAAAAAAAACACCCAATCAGAGCAACAACAAGAAAAAAGAATTTTAAAAAATGAGGATTGTCTCTAGGACCTTTGAGACAACATGAATCATGACAACATCCACATCATAGGGGTAAAAGAAGGAAAAGACAGGGAGCAAGGGATAGAGAACCTATTTTAAGAAATAATGAACAAAAACTTCCCTGACCCGGTGAAGGAAAAAGACACACAAATCCATAAAGTGAAAAGAGTATCAAACAAGATAAATCCAATGAGGTCTACACCAACACACATCATAATTAAAATGGCAAAAGTTAAAAACAAGAGAGAATCTTAAAAGCAGCAAGAGAAAGACAGTTACCTACAAAGGAGCTTACATAAGACTGACAGCTGACTACTCAATGGAAATATTTCAGGCCAGAAGGAATTGGCATAAAATATTCAAAGTGTAAGAAAGCAAGGACATACCACCAAGATGACTTGACACAGCAAGACTATCATTTAAAATTGAGGGAAAAATAAAGAGCTTTCCGGACAAGAAAAAGTTAAAGGAATTTGTTACCACCAAACCGGTATTACAAGAAATGAAGAAGAAAAAGAAAACAGGAACATAGTTGAAAGAATAAAATGGCAAAAATAAGTACCTATCAAAATCTGTCGGCTAATTCTAACATTTACATTAGTTCTGAACCAGTTGCAATTGATTGATTTTTTTTTTCTATTATGAATTGCAATTTTCTGCTTCTTTGTATGCTGATAATTTTTTTGTTGTGCCTTATATATTTAAAATATGTTTTTATTGATGTTAGAGAGAAAGAAAGGGAAAGAGAGATAGGAACACTGATGTGAGAGAAACATTGATCGGCTGCCTCCTACACTCCACCTACTGGGGATCGAGTCCACAACTAGGCATGTGCCCTGACAGGGAATAGAACTGATGATCTCTTGGTGTGTGGGACAATGCTCAACCAATTGAGCCACTCCAGCTAGGCATCACTTTTAATATAAATGGCATAAATGCTCCAATCAAAAGACATTGCATAGCTGAATGTATATAAAAAAAAACAAGACCCAAATACATGCTCTCTACAAGAGACCCACCTCAGAACAAAAGATGCACAGTCTAAAAGTAAAACAATAGAAAAATATATTTCATGCAAAAAATTATTTTTAATAAGGTGGGGTAGGAATACTTATATGTGACAAAATAGGCTTTAAAACAAAGGTTATATTAAGAGACAAAGAAGGACACTACATAATGATAAAGGGAACAATCCAACAAGAGGACATAAACCTTGTAAATATATATGCACCCAACATAAAAACACCTAAATATATAAAGCAAATCTAAATGGACATCAACAGAGAGATTAACAGTAATACAGTCATGGTAAGGGCTCTTAACACCCTATTGACATCAGTGGATAGATGTTTTAGATAGAATATCAACAAGAAAAAGCAACCTTAAACAGATCAGATGGATTTAATTCATATCTTCAGAACATTTCATCCAAAAACAGCAGAATATACACTATTTTCAAGTGTACATGAACTGTTTTCTAGAATAGACCACATGTACCTTAGCTGGTTTGAGTCAGTGGATAGAGCATTGGCCTGCAGACTGAAGGGTTCTGGGTTTGAATCCAATCAAGGGCACATGCCTGGGTTGTGGTATCAATCCCCAGGGGGCAGCTAATCAATGATTCTTTCTCATCATTTATGTTTCTCTTTCTCTCTCTTTTTTTCTGTCTCCCTCTCCCTTCCTCTCTGGAATCAATAAAAAGTATATCTAGAATAGACCATGTGTTAGGACACAAAACAACTCTCAATAAATATAAGGGACTGAAATTATGTCAAGCATTTTCTCTGACCATAATGGTACGAAACTAGAAATCAATCACAAGAAAAAAAACTGGAAATAAAAAAAACAAAACATGAAGACATGGAGGTTAAACAACATGTTGCTAAACAGTAAATGGGTTAAAATGAGATCAAGAAAGAAATCAGAAGATACTGTGAAACAAATGAAAATGAGAAAACAACAACCCAAAACTATAAGACACAGCAAGAGCAGTCTGAGGAGGAAATTCATAATATTACAAGCTTATCTCAAGAAACAAAAAGATATCAAAGAATCTAACTTTATAATTAAAGGTACTTGAAAAAGAACAAACAGCCCAAAATGAGTAGAAAAAAGGAGGTATCTACACTAATAAAAGACAAAGATGCTAATTGACGCTACCTTCACCACACCCCCAAGCCACACCCAGAAGCCAATCAGAGCAACTATATGCAAATTAACCCAACCAAGATGGCGGCCGGCAGCCACGGAGCTAGAGCAAGCAGGAGGCTTGGTTGCCCGGGCGATGGAGGATGCCAAGCTTCCCGCCTGCCCTGAGCCAGCTGTGGCCTCCGCTCATGGCAACAAAGTTTCAATCATAAAAGACAAATAAATCCCAGATACCTGCTTTCAGCCAGCCTCCACTGGGAGCTTGGGTGGCTGGGGGCCGTGGCCAGCCTGCAAACAGCCATCAGCCCCTCACCCAGGCTGGCCACACCCTCATGGGGTGAGGGTCCCCGCTGGGGGGCTTGGCCAGCCTGAAAACGGCCCTCAGCCCCTCACCCAAACTGGCCAGGCACCCCAGTGAGGACCCACACACTGAAGGGGCTGTGGCCAGCCTTCAAATGGCCCTCAGCCCCTCACCCAGGATTGCCAGGCACCCCAATGGGGACCCCCACACTGAAGGGGCTGTGGCCAGCCTTCAAATGGCCCTCAGCCCCTCACCCAGGATTGCCAGGCACCCCAATGGGGACCCCCACACTGAAGGGGCTGTGGCCAGCCTTCAAATGGCCCTCAGCCCCTCACCCAGGATTGCCAGGCACCCCAATGGGGACCCCCACACTGAAGGGGCTGTGGCCAGCCTTCAAATGGCCCTCAGCCCCTCACCCAGGATTGCCAGGCACCCCAATGGGGACCCCCACACTGAAGGGGCTGTGGCCAGCCTTCAAATGGCCCTCAGCCCCTCACCCAGGATTGCCAGGCAAACAGCCATCAGCCACTCACCCAGGCTGGCCAGGCACCCCAGTGGGGACCCCCATACTGAAGGTGTTGTGGCTAGCCTGCAAACAGCCATCAGCCCCTCACCCAGGCTGGCCAGGCACCCCAGGGGGGAACCCCTACCCTGAAGGGGCTGGGGCCAGACTACAAACAGCCATCAGCCCCTCACCCAGGCTAGCCAGGTACTCCTATATAATAAAAGGGTAATATGCAAATTGACCCTAACAGCAGAATGACTGGGAATGACTGGGAATGACTGGTCGCTATGACACACACTGACC
>NW_005355410.1:1231772-1238484 GCF_000412655.1 Myotis brandtii | reverse complement strand
GGCTGCCAGAGGGATGTCTGACTGCCAGCTTAGGCCCAATCCCCCAGGGAGCGGGCCTAAGCCAGCAGGTGGTCATCCCCCGAGGGGTCCCAGACTGCGAGAGGGTATACGCTGGGCTGAGGGACCCCCCCCCCCTGCCAGTGCACAAATTTTTGTGCACCAGGCCTCTAGTTGAATATAAGAGCAGAAATAAATGAGTCTGGAAAAAGCAATACAAAAATTCAATGAAACCAAGAGATCTTTGAAAAGATAAACAAGACTCGTCAAGAAAAAAAGAGAAATTATACAAATAAATAAAATCAGAAATAAAAGAAGAGAAGTGACGGCTGATATCACAGAAATATAAACAATTGTAAGAAAATATTATGAACAACTATATACCAAAAAATTAGACAATCTGGATGAAATGAATAAATTCCTAGAAATGTGCAATCTTCCAAAAGTAAATCAGGAAGAATCAGAGAATCTGAATACACAGATTACAACTAGTGAAATTGAAGCAGTAAAAAAACAAACAAAAACACCTCCCAACAAACAAAAGCACTGGACTGGATGCCTTTAGAGGTGAATTTTACCAAACATTTAAAGAAGAGCTAACACTTATCCTTCTCAAACTATTCCAAAAAATTGAAGAGAAAGATAGGCTCTCAGTCTTATTTTATGAGGCCAGCATTATCCTAATTCCAAAACCAGACAAAGAAACAACAAAGAAAGAAAATTACAGCCCAATATCCCTGATGAACATAGATGCTAAAATCCTCAACAAAATATTAGCAAACTGAATCCACCAATACATTAAAAAGATCATAAACCATGATCAAGTAGGACTTATTACAGGGATGCAAGGATGGTGCAATATCCACAAATCAATAAACTTGATACACCACATAAACGAAATGAATAATTAAAAAAACATAATCAGATCAATAGATGCAGTAAAAGCATTTGATAAGATCCAGCATCCATTTATAATAAAAACTGTCAGCAAACTGGGAATAGAAGGAGTAAACCTCAATGTAATAAAGGTCATATTGACAAACCCACAGCCAACATCATACTCAATGGTCAAAGCTACAATTGTTTCCCTTAAAATTGGGAACAACACAGGGATGTGTGCTTCCACCACTCTTATTCAACATAGTACTGGAAGTCCCAGACACAGAAATCAGACAAGAAGAAGGAATAACAGACATCCAAATTGGAAAGGAAGAAGGAAACTGTCATTATTTGCAGATAACATGATACTGTATATAGAAAACCCCAAAAGTCCACCAAAAAACTACTGGAACTTGTAAATGAATTCAGTAAAGTAGCAGGATACAAAATAAATATCCAGAAATCAGTTGCATTTTTATACACCATTAGTGAACTATCAGAAAGGAAAACTAAGAAAACAATCCCATTTACAATTGCTCAAAAAAACAAAATAAACCTAGGAATAAATTTAACCAAGAATGTAAAAGACCTATACTCAGAAAATTGCAAGCCACCAAAGAAAGAAACTGAAGAAGATACAAATAAGTGGAAGCATATACTGTGTTCATGGATATGAAGAATTAACATTAAAATGTCCATACTACCCAAAGCAATCTATAGGTTCAACTCAATTCCTACATAAATACCAATGGTGCATTTCGCAGAACCAGAACAAATATTTCAAAAATGTATATAAAACCACAAAAGACCATGAAAAGACACAGCAAGCTTGAGAAAGAAGAACAAAGTGGGAGGAATTTCATTACCTGATATCCAACTATACTACAAGGCCATAGTAATCAAAACAGCATGATACTGGCATAAAAACTGACTATAGATCAATGGAACAGAATAGATAGCCCAAAAATAAACCTATCCCTCTGTGGCAGCGGTTCTCAACCTGTGGGTCGCGACCCCTTTGGGGGTCGAACGACCCTTTCACAGGGGTCGCCTAAGACCATCGGAAAACACATATATAATTACATATTGTTTTGTGATTAATCACTATGCTTTAATTATGTTCAATTTGTAACAATGAAAATACATCCTGCATATCAGATATTTACATTACGATTCATAACAGTAGCAAAATTACAGTTATGAAGTAGCAACAAAAATAATTTTATGGTTGGGGGTCACCACAACATGAGGAACTGTATTAAAGGGTCGCGGCATTAGGAAGGTTGAGAACCACTGCTCTATGGTCAATTAATATTTGACAAAGGAATCAAGAAAATACAATAGGGTAAATACTTAGTCTATTCAATAAATGGTGTTGGAAAAATTGGACATATATGAGCAAAAAAAAAGAAAGTAGACCACCTACTTACAACATACACAAGAGCAAAACCAAATGGATTAAAGACTTAAATGTTAGACTTGAAACCACAAAAATCCTAGAAGAATACATGCAGAAAAATTTTGGAAATTTCTTATAGCAATATTTCTCTGATATATCTCAGAGAAAGGGAAGGGAAACAAAAGAAAAATCCTCAGGTAAAGGAAACAAAAGAAAAATTAGACAAATGGAACTACATCAAACTAAAAATTTTTGCACAGCAAAGAAACCATCATTAAAATGAAAAGACAGCCCACTGAATTGGAGAATATATTCACCAATGATACATTTGATAAGGGGTTAATAGACAAAATTTATAAAGAATGTATAAAACTCATCACACATATAAAAATCTAATTAAAAAATGGGCAAAGGACCAGAATAGATACTTCTCCAAAGAGGCTATACAGATGGTCAATAGACATATGATAAGATGCCCAACATCAGTAATTATCAGAGAAATGCAAATTTAAAACCACAATGAGATATCACCTGTCAGAATGGCTATCATCAATAAATCAGCAAACAAGTATTGGTGAAGAATACAAATTGGTGTAGCCACTATGGAAAGCAGTATGGAGTTACCTCAAAAAATTAAAAATGGAACTTCCTTATCACCCAACAATTCTACTTCTGAAAATATATTTAAAAAAAACCTGAACACTGTTCTGAAAGAACATATGCACCCATATGTTCATTGCAGCATTATTTTCACTAGCCAAGATTTGGGAGTAGCCCAAGTTTCCTTCAGTATATGAGTGGATAAAAAAGCTGTGGTACATTTTAAACAATGAAATACTACTCAGCTGTAAGGAAAAAAAAGAAGGAAATCTTAGTCTTTGCAACTGCATGAATATACTTGAAGAGTATTATGCTAAGTGAAATAAGCCAGTCAGAGAAAGACAAATACCAATGATTTTACTTATATGTGAAATCTAATGAACAAAATAAACTAAGAAACAAAATGAAAACAGACTGATAGATACAAAGAACAGACTGACAGCTGGGTGAAAAAGGTGAAGGGACTAAGACAAAAAACTCATATTTACAGACAACAGTATGGTCATTAGAGGGGGTAGAAGTAGAAGAGGGTAAAGAGGGGGTAAATGCTGATGGAAGGAGACTTGACTTGGGATGGTAAACACACAATACAATATACAGATGATGTATTACAGGATTCTACACTTAAAACCTATATAATTTTATTAACCAACTAGAGGCCCAGTGCATGACATTCATGCACTTGGTTGGGGGGGGGGGTTCCCTGTGCCCTCTTGCAGTCTGGGGGCCCTCAGGGGATGTCTGACTGCCGGCTTAGGCCCGCTCCTAAGCCAGCAGTTGTATATCCTTAGTGCTGCTGCAGAGGCTGAAGAGGCTCCTGCCACCACTGCTGCGCTCACCAGCCATGAGCCCAGCTTCTGGCTAAGCGGTGTCCCCCCTGTGGGAGCACACTGACCACCAGGCAGCAGCTCCTGCGTTGAGCGGGATCGAACCGAAACCAGCTCTCCGACATCTCCCAAGGGGTCCCAGATTGCGAGCGGGTGCAGGCCAGGCCAAGAGACCCCACTGGTGCATGATCGGGGCTGGGGAGGGACAAGGGAAGTTGGCCAGACTGGGAGGGACCGCGGGAGGGCTCCAGGGAGTGTCCAGCCCATCTCACTCAGTCCTGATTGGCCTGACCCCAGCAGCAAGCTAACCTACTGGTCAAAGCATCTGCCCCCTGGTGGTCAGTGCATGTCATAACGACTGGTCGACCAGTCAACTGTCTGCTCCCTGGTGGTCAGTGCACATCATAGCGAGTGGTTGAGTGGTCTTAGCATATCATTAGCATATTATGCTTTGATTGGTTGAATGGATGACTGGACACTTAGCATATTAGGCTTTTATTATATAGGATTTTACCCCAATAAATTAAATAATTTATAAATAAATAAACAAATAAATAATAAATAAATAAAGTCAAGGGGGACATGAATGAATAAATTGAGTCACTAAGAAAGATTCATTTGAGGAAATGGCAATTAAGCAGAAACTTGTAAGTCCAGGCCAAGAACAAAGAATATTTCATGCAGTGGGAATAATTATGTGAAGCAAGTAGGATGCTGGCTTCAAAAGCTGACAAAGCCATCATGGGCAGTGGTTCTCAACCTGCCGCGACCCTTTAATACAGTTTCTCATGTTGTGGTGACCCCCAATTTCATTGTTACAAATTGAACATAATTAAAGCATAGTGATTAATCACAAAAACAATATGTAATTATATATGTGTTTTCCAATGGTCTTAGGCGACCCCTGTGAAAGGGTCGTTCAACCCCCAAAGGGGTCGCGACCCACAAGTTGAGAACCGCTGCCCTAGAGCCTAATTCTTTTGGCAAGCTGGT
Source organism: Myotis brandtii (assembly GCF_000412655.1). Taxonomy (NCBI): domain Eukaryota; kingdom Metazoa; phylum Chordata; class Mammalia; order Chiroptera; family Vespertilionidae; genus Myotis; species Myotis brandtii. Next base: position 1,233,789 of record NW_005355410.1, on the reverse strand, counting down.
TTTTCCGGACTTCTCGGAATAGTTCTCCAGTACCCACTACCTTTCTTCTTGACCTGCAAGTCCATTTAAAGCCATAAACCTCTCATATGTCAATTGTTTTCCTCCACTGAGTCAACAAGTGAATAAAGCCACATTTAGTAAAGATATTCCTTCTCACTTTCCTAATGCTGCGACCCTTTAATACAGTTTCTCATGTTGTGGTGACCCCCAATTTCATTGTTACAAATTGAACATAATTAAAGCATAGTGATTAATCACAAAAACAATATGTAATTATATATGTGTTTTCCAATGGTCTTAGGCAACCCCTGTGAAAGGGTCGTTTGACCCCCAACGGGGTCGCGACCCACAGGTTGAGAACCGCTGGCTTAGGGCATAATGAGATTAGAGTGTGGCCCCAGGTGAAAGTGAAATGAGATTTCATAGCTAAATTTTTAGTAGGCGAGTGACAAAGTTAAAACTGAGAGGGTTTGAAGGAAGAGAAATAATAAATTCAATTTTAAATTAATATGTTGGTTTTGAGTTGTGGTGCTGATCACGAAGCTGGAGATAAGGATCTTGAGCTATTAGCATATAATAATTGAAACCAGGAACAATGTGTAGAGCAATCTTCTCAGGAGATATTTCTGAAGAAACACCAATTTTTAGGGTATAGACAGAGAAAGAGAAATTATAAAGGGTGAGAAAAAAATGTCCAAATTGCTGAAAGCAAATCAGATGCATCATGCAAGCCAAGCAAGTGAAGTATTTAAAAAGTGAAGGATGACCAGCAGTGTCAAATACAATAAAATATCCCAGTAAGATTAAAGGTGAGAAGAGTTTCCGTGGAATGGTAGGAATAAAAGACAGTTTAAGGTGGCTTTAAATGGAATGGAAGAAGTGAAATTGGTAATAGAGTGTGAAGATCACTATGGAGAAAATTGGGTGCAATAGGGGAGAGATTAGATGAAAGCTAAAAAGAATGTAGAACCTTAGAAAAAATTTTGTTGCTGCTATTTGTTTTTTATGGAAAATTTTTATGAAAATTAAGGCATATTCACAGGATGATGGAAAAGAAACAGTAGGGAATAGAGTGTAGCTGATGGTGCAAAATTTTATGGGAGGTGAGAGAGAAAAGGGCACAGATGGGGATGTTGGCCTAGAACAAGAGGGTTAATCTTCATCTCCTAAAATTGGAAAATAGGCAACTATATGGGTAAGAAAATAGGAAATTTATTCAGTTAATAAAGATTTACTTAGCTCCTACTATGTATCAGTTGAGAAAGATTACTGTGAAATGCTTTAAAATAATCTTTGAGAATAAGAAAAGTGAAGATTGATAAAAGCTTTAAAGACAGTGTGATGATTTGGTGTTAATATTGAGAGGAATGCCAAGGAGAATAAAATACACAAAACCATGAAAGTTTGACAGAAAATTATGTGGGCTTAACTGAGACTAGAAATCATGAATTTGTAGTGGCTCTAATCTACATTAATGTGTGATTTTCTTTAGTAGCTCTCAGTCACTCATTTACAAGAGAGAGAAGGTAGATCTTAGCCTCAATAAAAAACCTTCTATGAGAATGTCCACAGCAGTTTTATTCACAACTAGAGGCCTGGTGCATGAATTCATGCACAGGTGGGGTTCCTCAGCCTGGCTGGTGATCAAGGCCTATTGGGAGGCCAGCCAGATGGAAGAAGGGGCTGCAGGAGGTTGGCTGTGGGAGCGCACTGACCACCAAGGGGCAGCTCCTGCATTTAGCATCTTCCCCCTGGTGGTCAGTGTGTGTCATAGTGATTGGTCAACCAGTCGTTCGATCGTTCAGGTCATTTGGTCGTAATGGTCGATGAGGCTTTTATATATATAGACTAGAGGCCCGGTGCACAAAAATTTGTGCACTTGGGGGGGAGAGGGGGTCCCTCAGCCCATCCAGTGCCCTCTCGCAGTCTGGGACCCCTCGGGAGATAACGACCTGCTGGCTTAGGCCTGCTCCCGGGTGGCAGAGGGCAGGCCCAATCCCTAGGTGCAGCCCCTGGT
>NW_005355410.1:1221527-1230793 GCF_000412655.1 Myotis brandtii | reverse complement strand
GCTGCTGAAAGCAGGTTTCTGGCCTTTGTTTACCTTCTGTATTTGATACAATGTTGCGGTCCAGCTGGCTGAAGCCCGGCTGACTAAAGCAGGTTTCTGGGGTTTTGTTTAGCTTCTATATTTGCAACATAGTTGCTTAGAGTTGCAGCTGAGAGGTCGGCAAGTGAGGCGGGGAACGTTGGAGTCCGCTGTCACTGGAGCAAGCAAGCCTCCCTGTTCGCTTCAGTGCATGGCTGCCAGCCACCATCTTGGCTGGAAGTTAATTTGCATATCGCCCTGATTAGCCAATGGGAAGGGTAGCGGATGTACGGCTAATTATCATGTTTCTCTTTTATTAGATAGGATAGCCTAAAACAGGAAACAATTCAAATGTTCATCAACAAAAAATGGAAAAACTAATTGTTTTACTCACCATAGCCAAAAGATAATAACACCCCAAATATTTATTAACAGATTAATGTATAAACAAAATGTAACACACACATACAATACGTTATTCTTCATCCATAAAAAGGAATAAATTTTGGTACATACTACAACAAAAATTATCTTTGAAAACATTCTGCTAAGTGGAGTAATTCAGACACAAAAGGACAAATATTGTATAATTCCACTCATATGAAGTACTTAGAATAGGCAAATTCATAGAGACAGAAAATTGAATAGAGGTACTAGAAGTTGAGATAGGGGAAAGAGAGACAACTGGGTCATTATTTTTTAATGTGGATAGACTGGAATTATAGAAAAGTTCTAGAAATGGATAGTGGTTGCATAAAATCCTATATAATAAAAGGCTAATATGCAAATTGACCCTAACGGCAGAATGACCAGAACGACCACTTGACCAGTCACTATGAGTCACACTGACCACCTCTCAGTCACTTTCCCTGGCCAGCAGGCTCCGATCGCTCGGTGGCAAACAAGGAATGGGGGTGGGTGGCAGCAGGGGGTGGGGCCAGCTGCAGGCAGCCAGGGAAGATGGCCCTGATTGCAGGCCAGGCCTAGGGACTGTACCTGCACATGAATTTTGTGCACCAGGCCTCTAGTATTATTGTAAGTAATGCTACTAAATGGTGTACTTAGAAATTATTTAAATAGCAGGTTTTATGTTATAAATATTATATCAAAATTTTCAAAACATAGTTACTAGAACCCTGGATTTTCCCTTCTTCCTTCCCATTTCTCTTCTTTCTAAAAAATTTTTGAGGTATAATTTTCATAAAATAAAATGCATTAATCTTAGGTATTTGATTCAAACAGTGAAATAAACAGTTTACATGCATATAATCATCATCCAAAACAAGATATGCAGCATTTCCATTACCCCAGAGTTCCCTCATAGACATTTCCAGTCAGTCTCCAGACTTCTAACACCATAGACTTTTTTTTGCCTGTTCTTTAAAAGCATGTAAGTTTATTGGTACAACAAATTATTTGTGTGCCTGGAATCTTTAATTCAACATAATATATTTTTGATTTTTATTGTTGAGAATATTAGAGATGTCTCCTTTTTGTCACCCCATTGCACCCCTCCCCACAGATCCCACCCCACCCCAGGCCTTCACCACTCTATTTATTGTCTGTGTCCATTGGTAATGCATATATGCATATAAGATCTTTGATTAATCTCTTCCCACACCCCCCTCACCACTTTCCTCTAAGATTCATTAGTCTGTTTTATGTTTCCATGACTCTGATTCTATTTTATTCATCAGTTTATTTTATTCATTAGATTTTTTGTTCATGTATTTTATTTTTCTATTCAATATTGTTAGATATGCATTTATTGCAATCTTCTTCTTCTTCTTCTTCTTCTTCTTCTTCTTCTTCTTCTTCTTCTTCTTCTTCTTCTTCTTCTTCTTTCTTAAAGAAAACCCTTCAACATTTCATGTAATATTGATTGGGTAGTGATGAACTCCTTTAGCTTTTTTTTGCTTATGAAGTTCTTTATATGACCTTCACTTCTAAGTGATAGTTTTGCTGCATAGAGTAATCTTGATTGTAAGTTCTTGCTATTCATAACTTTGAATATTTCTTGCCACTCCCTTCTGGCTTGCAAAGTTTATATTGAGAAATCAGCTGACAGTCATATGGGCATTCCCTTGGAGGTAACTAATTGCTTTTCTCTTGCAGTTTTTAAGATTCTCTCTTTGTCTTTAACCATCGGCATTTTAATTATGATGTGTCTTGGTGTGGGCCTCTTTGAGTTCCTCTTCACTTCCTGAACTTATAAGTCTATTTCTTTCACCAGGTTGGAGAAGTTTTCTGTATTATTTCTTCAAATATTCCTTGCTCTCTCTCTTTTCCTTCTGGCACCCCCATAATGCTTAAACTTGTCCCACAGGCTCCTTATACTATCTTTATATTTTTTGAATCATTTTTCTTTTTGCTCTTCTGATTGGGTGTTTTTGCTTCCTCATATTCCAAATTGTTAATTTGATTCTTGGGATTTTCTACTCTACTGTTGATTCCCTGTAAATTATTCTTTATTTCAGTTAGTTTATGCTTAATTTCCCACTGGTCTGTTTACATGCTTTGACATTCTCACTAAGATCCTTGAAACTCTCACTAAGTCCTTTGAAAATCTCATTAATTCCCTTGAAGCTCTCATTAAGTTCCTTTAAACTCTCATTAAGGTTCTTGAGTAACCATATAAACATTGATTTGAACTCTGTATCCAGTAGTTTGCTTTCTTCTATTTCTTTCTTGTGATACGTTTCTTTGTCTTCACATTTTGGCTGCTTCCCTCTGTTTGTTTTTATGTATTACATAGAGCTGCTATGTCTCCTGGAGTTGGTAGAGTGCCTTGTGTAGTAGGTGTCTTATAGGGCCCAGTGGCTCAGCCTCCCCAGTCACCTGAGCTAGGCACTCTAGGTGCATCCCTGTGTGGGCTGTGTGCACAGTCTTGTAGTTGAGCCTTGATTGCTGTTAATGTCACTGGAAGGAATTAACTTCCAGGCCAATTGGCTGTGAGGACCAACTGTGGCTGACCTTATGGAGCAGGACTTGCTTCAGTGGGTCTTTGGTGCTCACTGAATCTGCCTCTTGAGTGTGTCACTTGTGGGTGTGTAGAATTGTTATTTGGTATGGTCTGAAGCTGTCCACTGAGTGCACTGGCTCTGGGGCCTCCTGGGAGGTGAAAAGTCAGCCATTGTCTAGGGCCACTCATCAGGAGCTACAGGGAGATCTGTAGATGGCTGCTACTTGTATTGGGATAGGAAGTGCTCAGGCAAGGTCCAGCTGTGAAGCAAGGCAGGCTGGTGCTAGTATCAGGTCTAGAACCTTTTATTGATAGGTTTGACACCAGCTGCTGCTTGCTTGAGAAATTTTAGCAAAGTCTGAAGCCTGAGCCAGGACAGGCCATTCATATGAAAAGCTGCCACAAACAGCTGGGTGGGGCTGCAAATTGGATGGACAGGGTCTCAGGGAGTCACCAGGGCATAGTGAACAGTGTGGGCCAACCTGACGGAAATTCATATATGACTGCCAGTCAGCTCTGCAAACGGGAGAGGTCCCAGCATAGGAACAATGACCCATGCAAGTACCCTGTCTTAGAGAAAGCCACCCCGAGTTCCTGCCCTAATGCCAGACAGTCCAGTTCCTCCCTGTATGTCCCTGTATTCCTCCAAAGCTGCTGCTGGGCAGTGGAACTCAGAGGAGGCAGGACCATATAAGTTTGTGCACCAACCTTTAAGAGGAACACCTGGGACTCCAGCAGCCTCTGTGTCACCCAGCCACAATCCTCCACTGGATTTTACAGCCTGAAGTTATGAGTGCTTCTCTTCCCAGCTCCGGAACCCTGGGCTGGGTGTCTGGTGTAGAGCTGGGAACACTTGCTTCTCACAGTAGTCTCTGCAGCAGTAATATCCCTCCCAATTTAAAAACCGCCACATGTGAATGTTAGACCAGCCTGTTCCCTACCTCCATCCTGCCAATCTCAATGTGCTTTCTTCTTTACTTCTCTAGTTGTAGGACTTCCATTCAGCCAGATTTCAGGTGGTTTTAAATGATGTTTGTTCTAGATTTTAGTTGTAATTTTGATGTGGTATGGAAGGCCATGAGTACCCGCATTTACCTATGCTGCCATCTTGGTTCTCTTTTCTCAAAATAATATTTTTGAGATTTATCCATGTTGTTGTATGTATCAGTGTTCCACTCCTTTTTTCTCTTCTTTTCTTTTCTTTTCTTTTCTTTTCTTTTCTTTTCTTTTCTTTTCTTTTCTTCTTTTTGTTAATCCTCACCTGAGGATATTTTTCCATTAATTTTTAGAGAGTGAATGGAAGGGAGGGAGACAGACGAAGAGAGAGAAAGATTGATGTGAGAGACACATCGACTGATTGCCTCCCTCCCACGCCCCTACCAGGGCGAGATCCTGCAACTGAGGTATGTGCCCTTGGCTGGAACTGAACCCAGGACCCTTCAGTCTGTGGGCTGACACACTATCCACTGAGCCAAATCGGTAGGGCTCCATTCCTTTTTAATCATGACTAGTATTCCATGGCCTAACCCATTCCAGCAAAAATAGAGAAGGGATTATCTGAGACAAACTTTATTTCTCACTGAATAAATTTCCAGGACATACATGGAAGACTCACATTCCTGACATTTTTATACCAACAGAAACATTGCCAGTTTGATAAAAAAGGACAAAGAGTATAGGAAGTGAAAAAAAACAACAGCCAGACTCTCAAAATTCTATGTGCAGGAAACAGACTGGTAATGTGTGCTAACTTTAACCAAATATGTGCTAATTTTCATGAAAAAAAAGGGAGGGGAGGATGACTCAGAGGGTGAAGTCAGAAACCCATGAATATGAAGCCTTCTGTTCAGAACCAAGAGCTAGGAGAGCCGAAACTTGAAATCAAAGAGCAGAGCTCTGAACTGCAGATGATTATTCCCAAGCCTTGAAAACTAGATTTCAAATTATTTGCGGTCAATGCTACTTTTTACCTTCATTTTATCCCTTTTGAACTAAAATGTCTATAACTGTTACCCTATACCTGCCTCATCATTATATTTTAGGAGCAGATAACTTGTTTCATTAGTTTCACAGAAACACAAGTGAAAAAAGCCTGCACCAATAGATGAATCATACCTGGAGCATTACCAATACTGACTTAGATGACAAGATTAGGAACTTTTGAGATTTAGATGAGATGTTGGACTTTGAGCTGATGCTATAATGGGATGGGACCTTTGGGGAACTTGGGATGGATTAGTGTATTTTTCATGTGGGAGGGATGTGAATTGTTAGAGACCAGAGGGGGGACTATGAAAGGCAGAATAATGGTCCCCAGAGATGTCCAATGTGATATGTTAACATTACATGGTAAAAATAATTAAAGTTGGAGGTGAAATTAAGTTTTCCAGTAAACTGGATTTTAGGGAGATTTCCCTAGATTATCTGGGTGGGCCCAATGTAGGGTGCCTTGTATAGTAGGTGTCTTATAGGGCCCAGTGGCTCAGCCTCCCCAGTCACCTGAGCTAGGCACTTAGATGCATCCCTGTGTGGGCTGTGTGCACAGTCTTGTAGTTGAGCCTTAAAAATGGAAGATAATCAGTAGCATGGATCAGAGAGATGCAACATGAAGATGTGACTTGCTATTGCTGGTCTTTAAATGGAGGATGGTGGCTATAAGTAAAGGAATGTGGCAGTTTATAGAACCTAGAAATGGCCTTCAGCTTATAGCCAGCAAGAAATCAGGGCTATCTGGCCCATGTGGTTCAGTGGTTGAGCCTTTACCTATGAACCAGGAGGTCATGGTTTGATTATTCCCGGTCAGGGCACATGCTCAGGTTGCAGATTCAGTCCCCAGTAGGGAGCATGCAGGAAGCACCAATCAATGATTCTCTCATCACTGATGTTTCTATTTCTCTCTACCTCTCCCTTCCTCTCTGAAATCAATAAAAATAATATTTTTAAAAAATAATAATGGTTTTAAAAAATGGTTTTAAAAAAGAAGAAATAAGGGCCATCAGTTCTACAGTCAGAAGGAGCTGAATTCTGCCAACAACCTGAGTGATCAGGGAAATAGATAATCCTAGAGTCTCCAGATGGAATGCAATCCTGCTGATGCCTTAATTTTAGTATGGTGAGACCTGTGCCAGACTTCTGACTTATAGAAATTTAAGATAATAAATGTGTCATTTTAAACCACTAAGTTTGTGTTGCAATTTGCTATGGCAGCAATAGGGAACTAATATAAAGCCAGTCAAAGATTTCTACTGTTTGGGGGATTACATTCCTATAGGGGGAGATAGTCCTATATAATAAAAGCCCAGTGACTGAAATGGTGGAATGACCAGAATGACCAGAGGACAGAACTACCACAGCCCCTCGCTCCAGATGGTCCTGCCACCCAGGGAGCGGTTAGGGGCAATCAGCCAGGCAGGCAGAGGTGGTTAGGGGTGATCAGGCAATAAGCCAATGGTTAGGGTGATCAGGCAGGCAGGCAGAGTGGTTAGGGCGATGAGGCAGGCTGGCAAGTGGTTAGGGGTGATGAGGCAGGCAGGCAAGTGGTTAGGGGCCATCAGGCAGGCAGGCAGAGTGGTTAGGGGTGATCAGGGAGGCAGGTGAGCATTTAGGAGCCAGTGGTCCCGGATTGCAAGAGGGATGTCCAACTGCTGGTTTAGGCTCGATCCCGCTGTGGATCGGGCCTAAACTGGCAGTCAGACATCCCCTAAAAGGTCAGGCCAGGCTGAAGGACGCCCCCCCCCCCCGCCCCCATGTACGAATTTCATGCACTGGGCCTCTAGTCAATAAATAAAATATATAATAAATAAATTACATAGTATGTTAGAATGTAATAAGTAATACACAAAAGTAAAAATTAGAAGAGAAAAGGGAGAGGAGAGTGAAATTTTAAAGGGGTAATTAGGGTGGGCCTTTTGTAAAAGGGACATTTGAACAACGGGTGTTAGCAGTATAAATTTAGCAGTTCAAATAAAACTTAGCAGTATTTTATTAAATAAAATAATGGGTTACCTAATTTGTTTGAAATCAAAGTATTAGAATTTAAAATAAGACATATACTTTTTTCCAGATTTATCCAACATAGAAAAAAATGGTTGTTCATTATATTGGCTAAACACAGTATTTTAAAGACTGTCTTTTCCTATTTTTCTCATTCTTAGTCTAAATGTTTCTTATGGTTTTCATATTTTTAAAATATATATATTTATCTCAAGATATATCATGTTGGAAGCGTCTCAAAATTTTTCTAACATGTGATGGAGTTCTTTCACTATTTCCATTTCTAACTAGATCTTTCTAGTTTCTGGAGACTCAAAGTGACATGAGAGAATATGTTAGGTACTATCTGAGGCAAGCTCTTCATCCTTGATGCTACCAACTTTGGCAGACTGCTGACCCACTCTTAACTTCCATGACCTCCTGGTTTCTATCTGATAGAGAAAAATTGCACCTGTTTGCAAGGGTGTTATAAAAATTTAAAAATCTTGTAAATTTCTTTGTAAATTCTTTTAGTTATTTTCACAGATTTCTCTCCTTGATCTAAATTTCTAAAACAAAATAAAATATCCAATGTTTTAAATTATGTAACAGTTGATTGTTTCAACATAAGCCAAATAAAAGTAAATAGGGGAGAAAATCTATTTGGTTAAACAAGAATTCACTGACGCCTAAATGTTTTTTCCTGATATTTTGCTTTGAGCTGCTTAGGGCATAAAGTATGAAGCAACATGGAGACAGGAAAGCCCAGAGTTCAGAGGCATAAAGAACTGGGCTCTCACCGAGCTAGGACCCTTACAGTTATGCCCTTTACCATACCTATGTAACGGTAGAATCAACTCTGCCATGTTATGTTTGGAGTTTTATAACCATGAAAAGCTCTTTAATTTGCCTCTGACTTATTTTATAAAATAAACATAATAAATCATTTCAAATATCTAATGGTTTCTTCTCTTTTCTCCTAAAACTTTGGGGTAGAAAAGACAAGAAAAAGGAAACAAAGAAAAAAAAAGAAATGTAATATACACATTTTGGTAATCACCCTTTTAGTGAACAGAGAAAAGCACATATTTTTTTAACAAATACTATTTGTATAAAAACAAAGATTTAGACTCACCCCCTGAGGTTATATAGACATAACTGTCACAAAGGTTAAAAAAAAGTATCTTTATCTTTTTCTGAGTGTGTAGCAGGATAAAAATGATATAGAAAATGGATACTTTAAACTAACAGAATCAATTTTTTGCCTTATTTTATTCCATTTGATTTATTTAGCAAGCTTATTTTCTGGTAAAGACAAACTATTTAGAACAAAGAACCTAACAACACACATGAGAACCCTGCAGTAAGAGATGATTCATAAATGTAATGCATACATTTATTTTTTTCATATTGTTATTGCTTAAAGAGGGATTAAATTAATTTATATCCATATATCTGAAATGAAAAGATAGCTACATTTAATTTCATACTAACTTGGTAAGTGACTTAACCTCTTACATCTTCTATTGTTTTATCTGTTAAAAATAAAAATCTTGCAGTGGTACTGAAACATAATTGAAACTACCATGAACACATAGCAGGATCTCAGTAAATGATATTTAGATTGTTGTGTGTCGTAAATGTTTCCCTCCACGTCCCGCGTGGTTCAGGGTTCAGCATCTGGAAGTGGAGCCGCACACAAATGAAATAGAAAAGACAAGAGATAATTTGGAAATATTGGGGGACCAGGCGGGTAAGTCCAACTCAAGAGGAAGGACTTCCCCCCATGCTCAGGCCGCACCGACCTTTTATAGACAGAGTTAAACAAGGCAGTGGTTACCATAGTTACACAGTTCTTGTGAGTTTCACCTGTTTTGATCATGTTTACACTCCCTGCACTTCCCTCAGCCCATTAGCTTCCCAGGTAAGATCTGGGGAGTGTTATAAGGTCAAGCCTAATTATGCTAAGAGGACTGAGCCCTCTAAGCTGGGACTTGTTTGTGACTTTGCCAGCAGGTCAGCCCGAGACTCAACCCTATATCGTTTTCCCACATCTCACCCCCCCTTTTTTTTATTATTAGCTACTATTATAAAAATAAAACTTAAACATCAAGAACAAAACTCTGGCTATTAAAACAATAACAAAACAATGCCAATCCGTAACCCAAAACATTTTAAAACTTAAACATAACATTTTAAGAACAAAGAATGTTTAAATCCCAATTTCAATGTCCAACAGTTCTGAGTCCAAGTTTTAATGTCCAACAGTTCCTTATGTGTACATGTCAGCAATGATATTTCAGTTCTGGATGGT
>NW_005355410.1:1218748-1220515 GCF_000412655.1 Myotis brandtii | reverse complement strand
TCCCTGAGGAATCTTACCCGTCTCTGGCTAACCAGCCATCCTCTGGGGCCAAGCAGGGTGATGTGAGGTTCAGTTCTGTCTCCTTGGTAGCCTATGCCCCTGTGGCCTCCACGCCCAGCAACTGCCTTGGGATCCCCTCGCCTGCTGGCAGGGCTCCGGCATTAATCACATATCTTGGGGAACCCAGGTTTCTTCTCCAGAGAGGGCCCAACTTATGCCATTGGGCGAAAGACAGATCCATGATACCAGCCACCACGAGGCTTCAACATCAGCATGAACAGAGAGCTCTGGCAACAGCTGTGGGCAATTGGATTGTAAGAAGAGGGACCCTCTTGGCAAAAAGGGCAAGAGAGGTCAATACAGAATGCTCAAGTGCCTTCTCAGGGGGCCTTCCACACAGTGGAAGGGATTAAATCCTTTCATGTCCTTATTAAATTGCTGCCAAACATTCAAAGAATTAGTTTGTAAGTTTGTTTGGGAAAAATGTACAATATGCTGTTGTGAAATATCAAAAACTATTAATGACCTTGTAGAACAATATCATGTAAGGATATTCTTTGCTCTAGGCCATGGCAATTCAATTTTAAACTGGAAATGACATTAATTAAATTTCTTCAATTAGTCTTTCAGTAACTTTACACTAGCTATATTCAGGAAGCAAAAACTCAAATTATTTACCTTTCTATATTAAACCTAGTACATTTAATTACAGTCCTCCAGATGTTTGAAGGGAAAACTGCTTTCTATTATTTTCTTGCAGAGTAATTTCTAATCAGCATCCTCGTCCTCTCAGCTGGTTTACACTTGGAGAATTTCAATTTAAAAAGAAAAATCTTTTTCTTTCAAACCAAGTAACCTACAGTTGTGGTAGTGATTAATGTTATTATATACAATTATTAATGCTAATATTCCAAGCTACCAGCAGGGTTCTAGCTTACCAGGTGTACCAGTTACTAATGTGGATTTTGTAATCAAAGAAAACATGATAATTTCAAGAGAAACATCAAAAGTGCTTTATTCAAAGTAATGTCCATCGCTAGCTACACATTTCCCCCATCTTTCAGGTAATTTGTGGATACTGTCCCAATAGAATTTTTCTTGTTTTGATGCAAACCATTCAGAGACCCCATTTTCCACTTGTTCGTATGTTTTGAAGTGCTGCTCAGAAAGTGCGTGTGCCATCGATCCGAACAAGTGGTAATCTGAAGGATTAAGGTCTGGTGAATATGGCGGGTGGGTTAATACATTGTTTGCAGGTAGTTTTTATCGCGCGCTAACAGGTGGCTCTACTACTTACAATCAACGTAAAACGTATAAATACGTTTCCCGCATACAATGTGTTTAATACTTCCTAGGCAAGATCTTTTAACGTGTCTTTAACTGGTTTTGAAGTGTGTGATGGTGTGTTATCATGATGCAAAATTACTTTGCAGTGTCTTCTGGCCCGTTCTGGTTGTTTTACGATGAAAGTGTGGTTCAAATTGATTATTTGTTGTCAGTAGCGACCAGTATTAATGGTTTCACCTGGTTTTAGAAGCTCATAATACACCACACCTTCCTGATTCCACCAAATTCAGAGCACTGTCTTCTTTCTGAAACAATTTGGCCTTGCAGTCAATGTTGATGGTTGACCCCGATGATTTTGTGCATTTGGGATTCTCAAAATAAATCCACTTTTCATTGCCAGTCACAATTCGATGCAAAAAAGACTTTCTTTCGTGCCATTGAAGCAACATTTTACTGACTTTTCAGTTGTTTTCCATTTGT
>NW_005355410.1:1217340-1218345 GCF_000412655.1 Myotis brandtii | reverse complement strand
TTCAAAATAAAGTAATGAATTAAAACTTCCCGCAAATGCTCTTTTTTTGGCACAGAATTCGACATTTTTAAGCGTAAAAATATCTGTGAAGTTAACACCTTCAGAAAATTTGACATATGAAGTTTTGAAGCTTGCTGTCAATACAACAAAATAGCATACATATCAAATTGCATATATATATATCAACATATGTGTAACTCCATCTATCAAGAAAAAATCTGCATTATTAACCAGTACCCCTGGTAAGCAGCTCATTGCTCAATAATGTGCTGATGAATAAAGCAATTAAATAAGTGTAAAACAATCTACACATCCTAAAAATTGACATAGATTTGGTGCTGGTGGGGTATAGAGTATCAGATCTAACTGAGGATATCTAAACAGATTTGCCCTCTAAATCATATGTGTAACACAAATTTCAACACTAGAATATGCAGTTTCTTAATAAGCTTCCTCAATTCTGCCTACAATTCCTGTTAAACATCACAATTAACAGGAATTATCATTAATGGCGAAAGCCTGGAACCACACTAGTTTGCCCGTTCTGAAGTGATAAGGGGAGACAAAATGGTTTTAAAAACTTCCGTGGGCAAGGAAATAAAATAACATAATTTTGAATTGAAAAATAAAACAGGTAAAATTAATATTTTTAGAGAGGTAATAAGAAGTCTGAGATGACCACTAAATTGAAAGGGCATTTCTTTTGCTTTTCTATTCAAGCTCATTAATTTCTCAGAGCAAATAATTTTAAATTAACTAGGATCACCATTCTTTATATTCAATTGTAATTTACTAAGCACTTATGATGTATTGGGTGCTATGTAAGACTTTGGCTATACTGAAATGTAAAATTGAATTCTTGACCTCCAGAACCTCCTAGTTTAGAAGACAGACATTTATTACCCAACTAGAGGCCCGGTGCACAAAAATTTGTGCACTCGGGGGGCGGGGGGAGGGGGGTCCCCCAGCCCCGCCTGTGCCCTCTCGCAGTCTGGGACCCCTCGG
>NW_005355410.1:1209429-1216201 GCF_000412655.1 Myotis brandtii | reverse complement strand
GTTGGAGTCCGCAGCAAGCAAGCCTCCCTGCTAGCTTCAGTGCCTGGCTGCCGGACGCCATCTTGGCTGACAGTTAATTTGCATATACTCACTGATTAGCCAATGAAAAGGGTAGCGGTCGTACGCCAATTACCATGTTTCTCTTTTATTAGTGTAGATGTGTAAGTTCTATGACTGTGATAAAGAGAGAAACAGAAGAGGCTGCTCATGCAGTCTGAAGATTTGGGAAGAATTCCTTGGAAGAGATGATAGCTGAGCCAAGACTTAAAAAATGAAGACATTTATTGAACACTCAAATTTTGAGCAATTACATTTCATATTTGGAAATATATAAGAATTGGCTAATTCAGGGAATTTTAGCAAATACTGGTAAAGGCTGGATCATAGGTGAATGTGGTGGAGTGGGATAAGTAGTCTGTGGCCAGATCATGTGGACCATTATATGATACACTAAGATAGTAGGAAGTTAATGAAATATTGTCCTCATATTGCTTTTATTAATGTTTATGCAAGTAATTTTTCATCTTTTATTTATGTGGAAAACAGGAAGGTATTTGAGAACAGCATATACAAAGCTATATTTACTAGGGATTTTGATAAATGCTATACTTAGCACTTCAATTTCAGTCTTGAAGAACCAACTGCCATTCCCAAACCTTATGGTACAAGGTTCTCTGTGTTACAGTCTTTGTGTTTTTTGGTTCTTCTTTTTAGTAATGCTTAGCTTAATGGAAAGGAAGACCAAAGGTACTTCACTAGGCAAATCGTAATGCAACTGCACTGGGTTGAATAGTGTCTCTCAAAATTTCATGTTAATGCAGAACCCCATCGTGACCTTAGGAAATAGAAATCTACAGATGTAATTAGCTAAGTTAATATGAGGTTACTGATTTAGGGTGGGTTCAAAATCAAAAAAATTGCATCATAACAAGAAGAAAATATGCAGACAAAGGCATAGATTGGAGTTATGCTGTCATAAACCAAGGAACACCAACAATTGCTGGTAGCAAGGGGCAGTTACTTCTTTAGAGCCTCCAGAAGAAACCAGCCCTTCCAGCAACTTGATTTCTAACTTCTAGCCTCATGAACTGTGAGAGAATAAATTTCTATTTTTTTTTTTATTTCAGCTCTAGTAAATAAATACAGCAAACAAGAAAAAAATATACCTAAATGTTGTTAGGAATTTCTCAAGTGATTTTTTCTAGATGGGACTTTATTCCAAACATTTCAAACCAGACTTAATGGATAGATGAATAAGTTTTAGGAAATCTTATTATAATTAAATCATCTACTAGTATAATGTGAAAAAGTCTATATAAATTTCAAGATCTTAGAAAAATATTAGTGTCCTTCTACCAGTGGTTCTCAACCTTCCTAATGCCGCGACCCTTTAATACAGTTCCTCATGTTGTGGTGACCCCCAACCATGAAATTATTTCCATTGCTACTTCATAACTGTAATTTTGCTACTGTTATGAATCATAATGTAAATATCTGATATGCAGGATGTATTTTCATTGTTCACGACCCACAGGTTGAGAACCACTGCTGCCTATGTATTTATTCAAATATTTAATTCTTATTTATGCTTTGTCATGACAAATAGATAATCATTTTTACAATTTATTTTCTCTTTCTATTTAAGGTTATTTTATTTGTCCTACCTTGAGGAACTTGATATTTCCTACAATAGTATTGCTTCTATTCCAAATGAAATCCAGAAACTCAGGTATTTTGGAAGTAATAAGTACACAAAAAATCATATTCTCCTGAAGGGTATATTTGGTGATGATGGAGAAAATTCAGTTCATTCATTTATTTAATAACCATCAACTATATGTAAAGCAGCCTGGCCGGTGTGGCTAAGTGGTTGGGCCTCAACCTATGAACCAGGAGGTCATGGTTCGATTCCCAGGCAGGGTCATGCCAGGTTTTGGGCTCAATTCCCAGTAGTGGACATGCAGGAGGCAGCCAATAGATGATTCTTTCTCATCATTGATCTTTCTTTCTTTCTTTCTTTCTTTCTTTCTTTCTTTCTTTCTTTCTTCCTCTCTCTCTTTCTCTTTCTCTCTCTCTCTTTTTTTCTCTCCCTCCCCCTTCCTCTATGAAAGCAATACAAAAATATATATTTTTAAATGTGAAGCATACAATTTACCAAAAGGTAATTTGAATGATTGGCACTCTGTGTTTTTAGGACATAACGTTTCCAATAATTATTTAAAGAACAGTACTGATGTCCACTAATAGAATGACAAGCTACTCCTGTCTATTTTTTCACCTGTGCTCCTGTAGTTCTTAACAGCTTTATTTTATTTTATTTTATTTTATTTTTGTAAGGAGATAGATATACACAAAATGCTAATAATACACAATGTAATTTTAATGCTAAGCTCCAATTCTTTCTCACATTAATCTTTTAAAAGTCTCTGAAGTTTATCTATATCCTTCTAGGTCAGTACCATACTATTTTGATTATGACTTTAGGATATTTTTAATAGCTATTAGGGAGATTAGATTTCAATAATAGTCTCTTAACTATTTTCTTTAGATCATGATCTTTAAAATATTTTATATAATTCCAAGCCCCTCCTCACCCAAAACACATAAACACAACATTGGGATTTTAATTGGAATTCCCTTGAGTTTACATATAAATTTTGAAGAATTCTCATTTCTGATGATAATAAATATTTTTGTCCTAAAACATAGTATTTTTTTATTTGTTCAGGTTTTATTTCATATTCTTCATAAGAATTTATTATTCACTTCACATAAGTCCTTTGTCTTTCTTACTAACCTTTCTAAGTATTTTATAATTGTGTTGCTACTGAGTATGTAGTATTTTCCCTAATTTTTTTCTAGCTCACTATTGCCAGTACAGAAGAGAAAAAAACTTGTGCTTCTTTACATTAATTTAAAATCCTTTTATGTAACCAAATTATTTTATTAGTTCTGGTTGAGTTTTACTAGATTTTCTTTGGTTTACAAGAAGCATAATCTTAACTTCAACAAAATTACATAATTTGTCTCTACTTTTCTAATATTCATACCAATTATTTAATTTATTTGTATTTTATTAGGGGAATTGAAGCTGTTCACATTTGAAATCCCTTCCATTTTACTTTGTATTTACTATCTATTTACTTTCTCCTTTTCCTATATGTTTCTTTAATATTTTTTTCAGGATGTTATTTGTTCTCTTTTTTCTTCCTTGTTAATTTCAGAAATCTACTGTACTTTTCAGTGTCTTACTAGCTATAATTTCTTTCCCAAAACTCATAAACAAATACATTTTTCTTTAATATCTTACAAAAACAAGCTAAAAATCCCCTAGCATCATAGTCTGTCTCCTCACTGCTGTGTTCCACCAATAGTTAAGACCTTTAGAATACTTTCATTTTCCTGCTTTCCTGAGTTCCTTCTCAATGCACTTACCCCTTATCTAGTTATAGATTTTGCTGAGACAGTTTAGGAACTTTTATTTCAGATTCTCATTAGTATTTTTCCTTTCATTATGTCTCTTTACTCAAAGAATATTTATTTAGCACTTAGATCTCACAAGCTTAACAAATAAAGCAATGTCTCTCATTGGTGGGCAATCTCACATTACAGCCCTTTCACAAGCAGTTTCCATCCTCACATCCTCCTATAGCAGTGATGGCGAATCTTTTGAGCTCGGTGTGTCAGCATTTTGAAAAACCCTAACTTAACTCTGGTGCAGTGTCACATATAGAAATTTTTTGATATTTGCAACCATAGTAAAACAAAGACTTATATTTTTGATATTTATTTTATATATTTAAATGCCATTTAACAAAAAAAAATCAACCAAAAAAATGAGTTCGCGTGTCACCTCTGACACGCATGTCATAGGTTCGCCATCACTGTCCTGTAGCTTCCAGAGTTGCACATGAGGTATCTGCTGCCAGTTTAATTTCTTTTTCTCTTTACGTGGTTCTTATTTTTGTCTGGAAAGACTATGGTTTTCTCATTATCCTTGATCTTCAGAAATTTTGTCAGATTATGCTTAACAGTATGTCTTTTTTTATAATCTGTTTAAAAGTTTCCTGCATCCAATTTCACTCTGGTAGGGGGCACACCAACAAGCAATTCTTGGACACTAGCTGGATGTATTACAATTCAACTCAATTCTGACACTGTCTCCCTGGAGACAGCATTAGATCCCACTGGTTGTAGGCTCAGTCCCACAAGACTGCCCCACTTCAGATGCCTCTAGGAAGCCTCGGTTGTAAATCAGAGGTTCCCACAAGCCTTTCTCAGGTGTAATTAATTTGCTAGAGCAGCTCACAGAACTCAGGAAACCTATTTACCCTCTAGATTACCAATTTATTACAAAGGATATATATTTAAAAATACAAATGAACAGCCAGATGAAAAGATACATAGGATGAGATCCTGGACAAAATAGCTTCTGTCCTCATGAAGTTTGGGGCTCAGTACAGTTGTACAGTGAAGTGTTCTGGTCCCCACACCTGGAAGCTCTCCGAATCCCCTCCTTTAGGGTTTTTATGGAGGCTTCACTACATAGGCATGATTCCAGGGGTCCTCAAACTTTTTAAACAGGGGGCCAGTTCACTGTCCCTCAGACTGTTGGAGGGCCGGACTATAGTTTAAAAAAAAACTATGAACAAATTCCTATGCACACTGCACATATCTTATTTTGAAGTAAAAAAACAAAACGGGAACAAATACAATATTTGTATTTGCATGTGGCTCGTGGGCCGTAGTTTGAGGACCCCTGGATTAGACCATTGGTGATTGATTCAACCTCCAGCCCTTCTCTGCTCTCCAGAAATGAGGGGTCCACCCCTCTAGTAATGGTTGGTTGTGCTGGCATCATGCACCATTCTCAGGTGCTTTCCAGCAGTCACCTCATTAACATAAACCTAGCTGTGGTAGAAAGGGGCTTGTTGTGAATAGCAAGACACCCATTTTATTTTTATGGTTCTGAAGCAGTTTCAGAAACTTAGGAGACCAAAAATAACAGATGTTCCCATTGCTCCTATTGCTCAGGAAATTCCAAGTGTTTGGGGAGCTGTGGGCCAGAAACTGTGGATTCAGAACTAATATATATGAGAAATATATTTTGGTCATCTGAGTGTCCAAATATATGTTTCTTATGAATCATGATATCACGTCTATTTTTATTGGAATTTAGTGAACTCGTCTAACCAGCCAGTTCAAGAAGGCATTTATCTGTTATACTATCAACAATAAAAAATATATCAAACTTTTTTTAAATTAAGAAATGTTTCATTATTGCCTCTCCTACTCCATCTGTTTTATTTTCTCTTCCTGAAGCATCTATTACTTACATGGTAGGTATCCTGGATCTGTCTTCCATGACACCTACATTGTTTATCATTATTATTTTTAAAAATGCTCTTGCTCTATTTCAGTTATTTCTTCTACTTATTTCAGTTATTCTATTTTGTCTTTACCTCTAACTCAGATCTCTACCAATACCATGTTCTTCTTCAGTTCATCCACTTAATTTTTTCAGTTTTACAAATCATGTATTTTGGTTCAAGAATGTGTGTGTGTGTGTGTGTGTGTGTGTGTGTGTGTGTGCGCGCGCGCGCGCGCGCACGCGCACGCGCACACACACGCTCTATTTGAATCTTATTGTTTCTCCTGCTCCAACTTCTTTTCTGTCTCCACAGAGAAATAAGTAAAGAAGTGCTTGCCTTAGGAAAATGGTTTTGTATGTTTTATTTCTTTTTCTCTTCTGGCTGCCCTATCTTCTGCTCAGGTCTAATAGCTCTGTGTGTGTGTGTGTGTGTGTGTGTGTGTGTGTGTGCGCGCGCTCTATTTGAATCTTATTGTTTCTCCTGCTCAAACTTCTTTTCTGTCTCCACAGAGAAATAAGTAAAGAAGTGCTTGCCTTAGGAAAATGGTTTTGTATGTTTTGTTTCTTTTTCTCTTCTGGCTGCCCTATCTTCTGCTCAGGTCTAATAGCAGTCTCAGAGTACCATTCAGAGCATCAAGAGTGTTAGTGGTGTAGCTGGAGGACGTTTCTCTGCTACCCAGGATGTCAGATGCAAACATTATCTCAACATGGAGCTCTTTAAATACTATTTAGCCTTAAAAACTAGTTAGCCTACTGAGCATCCCCAGAACTCTTTGAGAGGAAGGGTGCACCCATATTGGTGGGACCTCTAAGATAAATCAACTCAGGCAGGGCAGCCTCACCAATGGAGGTTCTGGGGACTCTCAGTGGCATTTCCCTAGTGTGCACCACACTTATTCCGATTGTCCAGAGGGCTCTCTGCTTCTGGCCCCTAGGTTGTGTTTGCTTTAGAGAAAAATGTGACTATGCCAGCTCTCTCCTTGGGGACCAAAGCGGAGCTAGGGTCTGGCTCACCCTTTCTAGACTGTGAGAAGCATAGTAGTCAACTGTGATGGAGGCACAAAGCTAGCTGAGGTACCCTCTTCTTAGCCTCATTGTCTTAAATACTTTATTTGACCATTATCAGCAGGAATCATAATTAAAAAACTTAAATTGTCTGTATAAGAGATGTGAAACTAGACTGCAAATGAGAATCTATAGCCACCACCACCCCAAAATCTTTATTTAAAGACTGTTTATTACCTAGTCTTTTTATTTAAAATCTATAGCTAGTTGGTTATATCAATATCTTCCCTCCTAATACATTTGACAAGTTGGGCCAGCTTTTTTTTTTTTTAATTTTGTTCTATTGCTTAAAATATTACAAAGAGTAGTACATATGTCTCCTTTTTTTCCCCTTTG
>NW_005355410.1:1205717-1206797 GCF_000412655.1 Myotis brandtii | reverse complement strand
ATGAGGGATATTGGCCTGCAATTCTCTTTCATTGTGTTGTCTTTATCTGGTTTTGGTATTAGGGTGATGCTGGCTTCATAGAATGAGCTTGGAAGTGTTCCTTCCTCTTGCATTTTTTGGAATAGTCTGAGGAGGATAGATTTTAGTTCTTCCTTGAATGTTTGGTAAAACTCCCCTGTGAAGCCGTCTGGACCAGGGCTTTATTTTGCTGGAAGTTTTTTGATGACTGCTTCATTTTCTTCAATAGTTATTGACCTTTTGAGGTTTTTAGATTCTTCCTGATTGATTTTTGGATGGTTGTATTTTTCTAGGAATATGTCCATTTCTTCCAGGTTGTCCAGTTTGTTGGAATAGATTTGTTCATAGTATTTTTTAACAATCCTTTGTATTTCTGTGGGGTCTGTTGTTATTTCTCCTCTTTCATTTCTGATTTGGTTTATTTGGGTCCTCTCTCTTTGCTTCTTGGTGAGCCTGGCTAGAGGTTCATCAATCTTGTTTATCCTTTCAAAGAACCTGCTCTTGGCTTTGTTGATCTTTTGTATTGTTTTTTTGGTCTCTATGTCGTTTATCTCCTCTCTGATCTTTATTAATTCCTTCTTCTGCTTACATTGTGCTTTTCTTGTTGCTCTCTTTCTAACTCTTTGAGATTTAGGGTTAGGTAATTTATTATCATCATTTCTTGTTTTTTGCAGTAGGCTTGTAGAGCTATGAACTTCCCTCTCAAGACTGCTTTCGCTGTGTCCCATAGATTTTGGATTGTTGCATTTTCATTGTCGATTGTTGCAATGATATTTTTTATTTCTTCTTTGATCTCTCTGGTAACCCAGTCATTGTTTAGTAGCATGCTATTTAGTCTCCATGTGTTTGATTTTTTTGGTTTGTTTTTATTGTAGTTAATTTCCAGTTTTATGCCATTGTGATCTGAGAAGATGCTTGATATGATTTCTATCTTCTTGAATTTGAAGAGACTTTGCCTGTGACCCAATATATGGTCTATCTTTGAAAATGACCCATGTCTACTTGAGAATAATGTATGTTCTGTGGCTTTGGGGTGAAATGTTCTGAAGATGTCAATTAATT
>NW_005355410.1:1202681-1203917 GCF_000412655.1 Myotis brandtii | reverse complement strand
CATTTCATTTACTTCCTTTCTGGTGATGCCTGTTTTTCTTTCATATGCGGGCTGTTTCTTTGTCTCCCCATGATCTCTCTTCTCCGGGTGTCTGGTTATGTAGTTCTCTCTCTCCTTTATCTAGGCGAAATATGACCTTTCCGTGAGGAGGTGCAGGGCTCTTCTGAGTCCACGTATTCGCGTTGCTTGAGATCTGGTGTTCCTGGGTTATTAGCTGGCTCCTGGGTGGCGGTCTGGTTATGTAGTTCTCTCTCTCCTTTATCTAGGCGAAATATGACCTTTCCGTGAGGAGGTGCAGGGCTCTTCTGAGTCCACGTATTCGCGCTGCTTGAGATCCGGTGTTTCTGGGTTATTAGCTGGTTCCTGGGTGGCATGGTTGCAGGGTCTCTGGATGTATACGCTTCCAATAACAGTCACTCAAGATGGCACAGTCTCCGAGGCAGAACCGGCTGCTCCGGGAGAGATTTCAGGAGCAGTATAGGCTGCCTGGTTAGGGGAGCCTGATCTGGCAGTCTCCAACAGTCCCCTGGAGTATAGCTATCGCTCACCCACAGATTTACACTCTCTGTACATCCACACACTCTCCTTTTGTTCTCTCACTCTCACACTGTCTTGCAGTCTGCCTTTCCATCGGCAGCCATATTTCTCTACTGGGCCAGCTTTTGATTTGATTTTTATATATTCCTCATGAAGAAATACTTTTCTGACTGTTCCCAGCACTAGTTAGAAAGGAGACAAGTGATGTAGAAAACATGATTAAGACACAAGTGTTTAAAATATGAGGAAATTTGAAGTGTTGGTTCTCTTTGAATAAAGGAAGAAAGGTTACTAGAAGCAATTGACACAGGAAAAATCAAGGGGTAATGAAAAGTCAAAATACAACATAGCACATAATACACTTTGATAGTGTTAATTTCACAGTTTAGATTGTGTTTAAATGAAAAAAATATGTGTTGGTGTTCAATTTTTCTGTGAAAATAAATTCTTTCTTTTTATCATTATCCTATACCTTATATATTACATTTTATCTAGTATAACATTCATTCATCTTGCTATGTTTGAGATTATTACTTTTTATATAAGAAATAATCTTGCAAAGACCTAACATACAATCTTAATTCTACTATTCACACAAATGCACTTTTGTGCAAAATAATATATTGGTTCAGTTGCTTTTTAAGTTAATTTTCTTTTTTTAAATTTTTTTCTTTATTGATTAAGGTATTACATATGTGT